>NW_007731780.1:20329-37570 GCF_000696425.1 Galeopterus variegatus | reverse complement strand
GGCGCGACACTGAGGGTTGCAATCCGTTGCCGGACACGAAAAAAGACAAAAAAAAAAAAAAAAAAAAAAAAAAAAAACTGTGACCCAAAGAGGAAACGTATCTTGCTCAAATTCGCACAGAAAATTGTGTTAAAGGTGGGACAAGAACACTGGGTTTCTGATCCTTATGTCCTTTCCCTCACAGCTCTGCTCTGTAGTTCCTCTTCCTCTATCTCCTGGTCTCTATTTTCTTGGCTCACCAATGTGAGTAATGATGATTCTCCAGAAAGAAATACTCCTGCTTCTGTCTAAAGTCTGCCCTATATGCCACTGGATCACTCACTCACCAAATCTTTTGTTTGGGTCAGGACTATTTTAGGCAAGGAAATGCCACAGGAACCAAGACCTGGCATGGTTCTGTCTCATGTGCAGCCTAGTTGAGCAAGGGAGACCAAAATTGTCTTAAGAAAAAAATAAGTGTTCACTTTGGCAAGGCGTATACTAAAATTGGAATGATACCGATTAGCATGGCCCCCCACGAGGATGACATGCAAATTTGTGAAGAGTTCCATATTAGAAAAATTTTTCTAATTTGTTAAAATAAAATATGTTGTCCATGCAAGAACTTTAGGGATGATGACACAAATGAGCAAGAGGTTGGAAGACTGGTCAGGATTAGATGGCCATGGGAGCCCTCGGCAAGGAGTGACATTCAAGTTGAGTCATGAATTATGGAGCTAAAACACTGGATGAAGGCCTAAGGAAAAGCATTCCAGGCAGGAAAAAGAGTAAGTTAATGGCTTGAGATGGGAGCGGGCTAAGGCTAGAGCCTAGTGGGATGGGAGGGAGGAGGATTTGAGACAGGGGGGTAGTCAGGGACCAGATCATGGTAAGGCCTTATAGGCCGTGATCAGGAATTTGGATTGCATTCCAAGTAAGATGGGAAGCTTGTGAGTCTGGGAACAGTTCCCAGGAAACAGGCTCAGAAATTCTAATATATGTGCGAATTCTGCCATAGACATTTCTGTTCACAAAGGCACAGATTATGCAAGAAAAGGCACATGCCTGGGCCTGGCAGATGCTCCAGGGAGGGGTTAGACATGCACATGTCTACACCATAGATGAAGCAATATCTGCTGTCCTTAGCATGCCCCTATATCCCGGTGTGCCCAGGTCAGTCCCTGTTTACATCTATTGCCCTGGTATCAATTACTAAGAGCACCTCCTTTCACTCCTAACAGTGTCTGTTTGAATGATAAATTATACCGTCAACCTAATTATACCACTTGCTTCCATGTTAACTCAAGCCTTGGCTCATGAGGTCCATTACTCTCGGGTCGATGGCTTATTCTACCTTGAAATATAAATTCCTTACAATTAATAGAAACCATCACATTTATGTCTTGTTTTTCCCACTGCACTATATATTCCCAAGGACAAGGCATGTGTTCATTTACACTCCTATAAAGAAGATTTCCCACATCTAACATGAAAATAATACATAAGCTTTAGCACATTATTGCTTATAAATTAGGTCATTTGGTTTTCACAACAAAACTGCTGGGAGGATAAAGAGTCATCTCCCTTTTATGGATGGCAGAGTTCAAGGGCATAGCTGAGGTCTCTCGCCACTCAGTGTCAGAATTAGAACTCAAACTTGGGTGGGCCTGGCTCCACACCTGCACATCTTTCTATGCTTCACCCTGCAGCTTAAGGCCGGGCTGACCTCTCTTCTAGGGCAGGTACTGACAGCCTAATAAGGCAGAGGAGAAGACACAATAACCTTTTCTGTCTGTGTTTTGCAAATGTAAAATGCCCTGTAACAGCTGAATAATAATAGCCATTGGCGTCAGTGGGTGATCAGGACACAGCTAAGGCTGTTGATGGTGCAGAGATTTTTATGACTATCTCCTAATGTATGTCAGGTCAGATGTAATACCCTGTAATGTCAGAGCTTATCAGTCTCGCTCGAGGCAGTTAGATGTGGCACACACAGCCAGGGTGCTCCTGGCACTCGTTCAAGCCCTAGCTGTCAGAGCCTCTTAAAAGAGGGTTTTCTGAACACAAGCCCCCAGGCAGGTACACAGAGGAGGTGCAGGTCTCCCCAGGAACCAGTGGATTGAGGGAATCACACCTGCAGCTTTTACCAGCACGTGTGGCCTCGGGGTGGCTTGTTAGGTAATTTGTGTTCTTTCAGGGACAAAACAATGGCTCCATTGGAACCCCATGGACTGAAGCGTCCTTCACCTTCCCTCAGCTTAAAGCCTCCCTCCCAATCAAGACAGGCTCAGAGCCATGGCTGCCAAACCTGGTACTTGTCCTGGCTCAGACTGGGGCCTCCTGGGTGACCTTGGGAAGGTGCCCAGGCAGAGAAATCGCTGGAAAAAAAACTGGGTCCAAATATGAGCATTTCTCAGAACCTCTGAACCTCACACTCCACCCCATAAGCCTTGGTGATAGTGACCACCTTACAGGGCTGCTGTGTAGAAGAAACACCCAGAGGTTTGCCTGCAGTAGGTGCTCAGAACACGTGGGCCACTCTCACTTGTATTACCATCGTCACCATCACTGTTCCCCTCAGGAGCTATGGCTCTAAAATGGGAGGAGGTGACCGTGGAGGAGATGACCTACTGGCCCAGGCTGTGATCCATGTCTCTGTCTTGGATGTCACAGTTGACAGTGGGATCCCAAGCAGATAGGGTGAAGCACAGATGCTAACTTGTTTTCTGAAATGTGATCCCCCTGCCTAGCACTTCTGGGTTTGTGCACCCTGTCATTAGTTGAACGAGTAAATCGAATTAGGAAGCCTGGAAAAATGATGTTCCGGCCCCTCCACCATTCTGCTCTGAGCAAGAGCTGTTGATTAAAGCCCATGGGTACACACATCCCCCATTCAATTGTCTATTTCTAATTTTTAATTGTTTTTTGTTTTGCTTTTTATTAGGAAAATTTTCAAACATTCTCAAAAGTAGAGAAAGTAATATAAACCCTCATTTTCAACCATTATCACCTTTTTGCCATTCTTTTCTCATCTGCCCCATAAACATACATTTTTAAGGCAAATCCCCAACGTCGTATTATTTTACTCATAAATACATCCTTGTTCGTGCACCAGCCAATCTTGGTGCATGGTGGGTGGCGGTGGGGGGTTAGGGGAAATGCTGCTTCAAGGACTCATTGGAATGGGACCTGGACCCAGGGCCTCAGGAACTGTTCTGTACACACATCCCCCAAAACAAGCAGCGGATGGAGAACAGGGAGGTAGAAGCAGACTTGGGAGGAATCTACTTTGGAATCTGACACTAGCAGGGAGAACATCATGGAGCACTGTCCAGGTGTCTGGAGGTATATCCAACTGAGGACCCATGAGCAGGGAGGATAGTCCCATGCCCTGGGACTCTTGGCCAGCAGCCTTGGAGAAGAATGGCATGGCCAGACAGTGCACAAGAAGCTGAGAGCAGCTGCTGCTCTGGCATCCCCCTCCCAGCTCTCCTCCTGCAGCACATGGGCCCTGCTATCTCTTTCCACAGAAGCGGGCTTGCAGGAGGAGCCAATAAGAGAATGCTGGCCAGTGAGAGGAGCAGCTAGATTCAAAAGGTTAAAATGTGGCCAAAAAAAAAAAAAAAAAATTTGCCTTTATATCAAGAAAAAAACGTGGGGTGACAATTAGCTTTGTATATCATGAATATTCTTAATAAAATTTTTTTTAAGTGTGCCCATTTTACAGATAAGGAAAATAAACCTCAGAGAAGTGAAAATTGCTCAACCAGCAGGCATCAGAGGCAGATCCAATCCAGCAATCTCCCCCCTCCTTCCTCATCCTGTCTTCCTAGCTCAAGGTTAGCTTCCAGAATTGGGAGATAATTTCTCGTAGGAAACATTTCTGGGTGACCGATTTACCAATCAATTTGGTTTGGGTTTCATAAAAGGCAGCGCTGGGAACACTGAGTCAGTGCTGCAGTTTCCAGCCTGGAGACAGGAGGAGAATGCTAAAAGCTCAGATATGCAAATAAACACTCGGACAGATTTCCTCTAGAGTTTTGGCCTCCAGGCAGATTTTTTTATTCCCCACAGAAATGCATTCTCTTTTCTGCTTAACTGGTGAAAAAGGAGGAAAGATTTTTCCAGGCGACCAAGCCTAGGAATAAAAGTCTCTATGGAAAAGGTACTTTTCTTGGAAGCAAATGTTGGCTAAATAAGGACAATGTTGGTTAAACACATGTTCCACTTACCCAAAGAAATGGGAGAAACAGAATTCTCAAGCTCCCAATTGTGAGGGCAATGGGTCTCTTTTAAGTTCATTGCTCACCTTTCTTCTGCTCAGCCCCACGCCTTAAGCAAGGTGTGAGATGGTCTCAGGAGGGAACCCACAGATGTGAGTGGGAAGGTGGGCAGATAGAAAAAACAACTATAATGGGCAAAACCATGTGGTTTACACATGAGACCCTGTCCTGGGCCCTGGGGAGAAGGGGGGGAACACAAGCTCTGTAGCCCTTGCCCTCTATGGAGCCCCGAACCTCGAGAAGGACCAAGATGCAATGAGATGGGAAAGACAGGCTAGCAGATCTAGGTGCCATCTTCCAGGGGAATTCCTAATACACTGGGTGCCCTGAGCCCCTTATGGAATCTTTGGTTTTTGAAAGAAAAGCTCAGGCTTTAGCTCTGTGTGCCCACTGACTTCTATTAAGCCAGCTGGATGCTCAGTCCGTAGTAAGCTTGGACCATGCCAGTCCACTACAGTGCTCCCCTCTTGCCTCCTTTCTTGTGCTCACCTCTCACCAAGGCCCCCCACAGGGGAGGATCCTCACACTCATGACTGACTCAGGCAGCAGCTGTCCACTCCTGGTGAAGGCTGGACATCTTCCGAGCTGGAAGATGCTTTACGCTGGAGTCTTCAGAGCTGCTGGTAATCTGGCAATTAAAGGCCAGGCTGGAGAAACACTGTTTGAATGCTTTGATAAAGCCTGGCATGCCTCAGCACTATCTCCTTTTGTTTTCAATCATCCTGACACTGCAGAGGCAGCTGGAGAGTGATGCGTGTATTAATGATGCTCTGCAGAGTAAGGCCAAAATAATATAGCTACTAATGCCCAAGGTTGAGCTTCCCAGTTACTGCTTGTAACTGGGTCACTATTTTTAGTTGTAACCTCCAGTCAAAAATGTCCAACGGGGCAAATGAATGCGAATTTGACTGAGAAGGAAACAGGGGCAGGGGTTTCCACCCCACCTCTCTTAGCAACTCACCCTGGGACCTGGGGAAGTCCTTTTCCCAGCTCTGGCCTCAGGCTTTCTCACCTGAACTACTGACTTTCTATGGATCAAAGATCAGCAACACCCAAGGGAGAAGGGACCCAGCCCTATGAAGCCTACTGTCCTGCTGGAAAGTTCTTGCAGGTGTCTGTGGCACTAAGGTTTGCTACCAAGTCCTCATACCCTTGCTCACAAGAAGCGGAAAATAAAAGTGTCTAGCAGAGTCACATCTAGTGTCAGCACAGAGGGTGAGGATCACACACAGTCAGAGCCCCCATTAGGCAGTGCTGTGGAGGAGACCCTCCTACCGCTCCTGTACTGGCCCAGCCCCCCCGTCTTCCCCTCCAGCCTCAAGACCACCACTGTTCTTCTGTTAAAAACCTGAGGAAAGAGTTGGCTTGCTTTTAGGGGACATGCTGTATGACAAATATGGAATCTCAAAAGTCTAGAGATACTCATGCCATGAAAGATGTGTGGAACCAACCCAAGACGAGCAGACAGATCAGCAAAGGCAAGTCCCCCATTTCTCGGTCTCCTTGATGGAGCTGTGGGCAGAAATGCCTCCATGACTTGGATGGGAATTGTCTTTCTCTCTCTTTCTCTCTCAATAGTCAAGGTGGAATTCTTATAGAATACATAGTGTAGGGGCCAGAGAAAGACATTTTCTTCAACTCCCTGATGGTTCCCTAAAAAATCACCTGATAAACACAGATTAGTATGAAGAAAAGACATAACACATTTTCTTATATCATGGTTTTATTTTATTATATCATAGTGACATGGAAGCCTTCAGAATGAAGACCCCAAAATATAGGGAAAAGTATGCATATTTATGCTTAGGTTCTATGAAGCAGGCGCAGCTGTGTAGAAATGTGATTGGACAAGAAAATTATGCTCTGATGCTAACAGACTCAGTGGGGAAATCCAGCAAGTCCTGCTGTTGCGATTTCTCTCGGCCTCTCTATGTGGCATTCATCCCTCCAGGGTGTGGGTCAGAACCCTTCAGAAAGGGTCTTCAGGGGCCGGCCCGGTGGCGCACTGCTACAGTGAGCCGCTTGAGAGCGCGGCGGTGCTCCCGTCGAGGGTTCGGATCCCACATACAGACCGGTTCCCGCTCACTGGCTGAGCGAGGTGCGGGAGCAACACCGAGGGTTGCGATCCCGTTGCTGGTCACGAAAAAAGACAAAAAGGAAAAAAAAAAAAAAAAGAAAGAAAGGGTCTTCAGAATGGGGGCCTTAGGACCTATGATCAGACAAGGTAAGTCAGATAATTTCTTTACGGCCCACTCCAAGACAGAAAGGCGGGGGTGGGAGGGTTGGGGAGAGGAGAGAGATTAGAGTGTGTCTATGACCCGCCTTGGGGAAGAGGGATTCTAGTTTCTATGTCTTGCCTCAGGGAAGAATGAGGCTGAGAGACAGGAGGGCAGAAGAAGGTCAGAGGAAAACTGCTTCTGAGGCTTCACTTTGGGGTATCACTTTCTGGGCCCCAACAATAGGATGTGATACATATTTTCTCAGCTTCATACTTACTAATTGTCATGCATAACACATATATTTCAGGTGATCACAAGAATGTCAGCTTGGGATAGCTGTCACCCACCTGATTCAATAAAGAGTACTTATTCATGGGGTAGGGAAAGAATTTGAAATGTTGAATTGTAATGTGAAAAAAACATACAGAGACCTGGAATTTATATGATTTTATGTGATAATCAGAAAACTTAATCAAAGATTTTATTTCCATGAGTAATCTGGCATGGCCAATTTGTAGTATTAAGAAAGGAGATAAGGCCATGAGATGTGGCTGTGGCAGACTAGTATATCGTGTCCCTGTGTCTTGCTTGTAACTGTGACAGCTTCTTCAATCAGGTCGGGACTGGAACTTGACTCCCAGGATGTGCGAAATACCATGTCTTATCGTCCTGCCGCCCAAGGGGACCTTGCTGAATTTATTCACCCCAAGATGCTGGGAGCCACAGCTAGAGTAGGGAATGGGGTCCTGGTGTAACTCACTACTTTCTTCCTTCTGTCCTGGAGCTCCACCCCATACACACAGACATATGCAGTCACCAGTTATGCAGTTGTGCAGGTGTGCAAAGGGAGAAGTCAGCTGAAAATCCCACCTGCTGAGGGCCTTGGACTCCTGGCCACATGTAGAATAATAGCCTCTTCTCTGAGCACCTATTGTGAGCCACACACAGCTCTAGGCCACTTGGCAAAATGGCCAGTTGGTCAAATTTATGTAACAGAGATCCGGCAACTGGGGCAGCTGTCAGTGCCAAGCGACTTTCCCCTACTCATAACTGAATGGATGCTCAGTTCAAGTTAGGCCACGTAGGTTCTCTCTCTGAGGGATGTGAAACTGGGTGCAGGCCAGGGCATACATATGGGCCAGGGGGAGGCAGGGCCCAGGACATGCAGGCCTGAGCTGAGACTTGCAGATGGGAGCTCCAGGATGCCTCTTTACAGAGAAAGAAAAATGAAACAACAAATATGCAGAGGAGAGACACAGATAGAGAAAGACACAAACAGATGCAAACAGAGAGAAAAACGGAGCTGTTGGGTACCAAAGCCTTTGACAAATTCCCAACTCTCAGCTCCAACACTCCTAAGAACCCACTTCCCCTCAGGTGCATAGATTCAATCAACATTTATTTTATTTATTGAGTGTTACCATGTGCCAGGCCTCCTTCTAGGGCCAGGTATACAGCAATCCCTGTCCTCAGGTGCTTCCTTTCTAGTGGGTTCTGTGAGATATGTCCACTCCTTTTAATAATCTTTCTTTACTTGAGTGAGCCCAAGTAGATCTCTGTCTACTGCACCCAAGAGATCTCTCACAAAGGCCAGGTTGGTATGAATTTTCTCATTCTACAGATAAAGACCTACAGGCTCTGAAGAGATGAAGAGGCCCATGTTCACCCAGAGGCAGAGCTGGGCTCTGAAAGCAGCACATCAGGCTTGAAGCCCACGCACTTCCCTCTGCTCCCACTGCCCCCCAAGGATGAAGGAGCTCAGTCTGCCCAAGGAGTACGTGGCTCTGCAGCCAGAGGCAACCCTTGGGGACAATAGCAAAGATCCCAGAGGGTGCACACAGGGAAAGCTCTGCTCACAACAACACACTCTCGGGACCTTTCCACATGCCTTTTTGACATAGATTCTCACAACAGCCCTGCCAGAGTTACAGCACAGGCATTAGCTCACTTCTCTAGCTGGAGGAAGCCTGAGCTTGGAGTAGTTACGTGACCTACCCAAGGTCACAGAGCTGTTGAATAAGGAGCTGGGACTCCACCCAAGACTCCTGGTCTGTGCTTCTTTCACTATCCAGCAACGACTTTAAATCTCCACCAACCATTTTACTTCATGTCATCATATGACCCCTCCTTCTCTTGGGCTGCTTGTCATTTCTTCTTTGCCCAGTCTCTATCCACAAACTGCCACCCAGTTTCTCAATTGATCCTCACCCTCACCCCCACCCAGTGCAGTACCAGTCTTCACTGAAGTCAGTCTTTGTCTTCCTTACACTCTCTCTGTATGTGTTCAGAACAAAACACTTTTTCTGCCCATTGCCTGAACCACTTCATCCAGTCACACACCATCCCAGTAAGTGTCACCATCTCTACCCAATGACCAGGCTAAACCCTGGAGTCAGCCTTGGCTTCAGTCTCATTCCACTCCATTGACAACATGTCAACATCACTTGCAAAATTTTTGCCCAATCCAACCACTTCCATTATTGCACCTGAAGCCTAGTCCTGTCTCAACTGGATGACTGCAGGACCTTCCCGACTGGTCTTTCTGCTTCCTGAATTGTAGCCCCAGAGTGTATTCTATAAACAGCAGCCAGAGGGATCCCTGTTCCTTCTTTGGTTAAAACCACACTGGCACCAGATGCAATAAAAACTTTAGGGTGTGTTCTCCAAAGTCTGGTCCAAGGACCAGCTCAGCAGAACCATCAAGGGCTCTTGTTAAAATGCCAATTTCCAGGCCCTAAGCCTAAGCCTCCAAGTCAGAGTTGCTAAGGGGCTGGAAATTGTCATTTAATGAGCTCCCAGATGATTTTTATGCACATCAATGTTGAGAACAATTGAGGATTCTGACAGGTGAGGAGGAAGGTTTTTGGAGGGCGAGGACTGGGAGCTGCCCTGGGCTCCTGCAGCTGCTGAATGGAGCCAGAATCTAAGCTCTGGGGTGGGGGCTGAGAAGTAGCTGAGGATCCGGAGCCCAGCATCGAAGGCCTTGCTTGGCCACTTCCTGGATATGGGGCTCCAGGCCCTGGGATTCTCTTCTGGAACCCCAGGTTTCTAGTCCCAAACTGAGATAATGAGCTGCTGAATGGAGCCAGAATCTAAGCTCTGGGGTGGGGGCTGAGAAGTAGCTGAGGATCCAGAGCCCAGCATCGAAGGCCTTGCTTGGCCACTTCCTGGATATGGGGCTTCAGGCCCTGGGATTCTCTTCTGGAACCCCAGGTTTCTAGTCCCAAACCGAGATAATATCACCTGCCCGGCAGGGCTATCATGAGGATTAATATCTTTGCAGTTTACCCAGTACTTATCACAGGTGCTAAATGCCTCACAAACGTAAGCAATATGGCAATTAGTGATGTGTCTTCCTGAAAACATCAGTTATTTTATGGCTGATAGATTTATATCACTTGAAGGCCAAGCAGGGCTCCCCCTTTGGAATGTTTCTCTGATTCCTAAATAACATTATTCTCCTGTTACTCTCTCCTTACACACACACACACACACACACACACACACACACACACACACACACCCCAGGCCTCATCAGTGTTCCTGGATTCTATCCTCTTTCCATCCTCCAGGGCTATTCACTACTTTATCCACAAGGAGTTCTTGGGCCTCCATCCTCTCTTAGCCTTTTGAAATACAGCTCGAGACTCAGCTCAGATTCTCCTTCCTCTGTGAAGCTTTCCCAACATTAGCCCTTGGTTTCCTCACCCAGGCAGCATCAGTCTGTCTTCCCAACACTCTGTGCCAGGATCTGAGTCTGCATCCCCACTGGACGGGAAAGCCCCAGAGCACAGTCCTGCCTTAGTTCCTTCTAGGCTCCCCCTAAGCCCAGCACCATGTCTGGCCCAAAGGAAGGGACTGCCAAGAGCCTGATGGGCGAATGAAGGGCTGGCACAAGAGGGAAAGCCCCACCTTTTCTTTCTGGGGCTTCCCAAATGCCGTTAGTCATAGTACCTATTTGGAAATTTTCTGGTTTAGTTCCAGTGACCATACCTTGCTCTAGGTCAGTTTTGGGCTCCAAATAAAGGATTTCCTTTATTTTTTGGCAGAGAAGGATATTTCATTTTTATAATCAACATTTTGAAGTGTGGTTTACATATAACAAACTGCATCCATTAGAAGTGTACAATTTAATGATTTTGACAGATGTAAACATCCTTGAAATCACTGTCACAATTGACACACTAAGCAATTCCATCAAACCCCAAAGATTCTTCATGCCCTGGAGTGTCTCCTTTAAACGGCAGAAGAAGCAGAGATTCACAATGGTCATGAAGTGAGGGATGAGGATCCTGGGTTTGCCTCCTGGGTGGTCCTTTCAGGGGAGAAAACTGTCTAACTCTTGCCAGAGCCTCAGCGTGATCTCAGCTGGGCAGCAGCTGTGCAAAATAACTTTCTGAGATGACGGAAATAATGCCGTATTCACTGTCTGATCTGGTAGCCACTAGTCGCATGTAATTATCAAGCACTTGAAATGTGGCAAGTGGGACTGAGGAACTAAGTGTTTAAGTTTAGTTAATTTTAGTTAATCTACATTTAACTTCGAAGAGCCGCACGTGGCCAGTGGCTACCATATTGGACATCTCAGGGGAAGAACACAACAGGCACATGGGAGGTCTTCTGTGTGCCCGACTGCAAGTGCAGCGTGTGAGAAGAGGGGACAGAGTCCCTGCTGCAGGTGTTTGCTGTCTCCTTTGTGAGATACTTTATGTGCTTGAAGCAAATAAAAAAGACAGAAGGGTGCAAAAAAGATGGTGCAAAACTGTGGTCGTCAGGCTAAAAGTCAAAAACAGACTGGTGGGTCACAAAGCACAAGAGTGGGCTCTGCCCAGGTCACATCCTGTTTAGTGCCAGGGCTCAGTTTCAAACCCAGGTGTCCTCATTCCCTGCCCTCCCTGCTATACAGAGGCAGACAGAACTGCCAGCCAGAAGCTGGCAAGGGCCTGGAGGAGACCAGGATGCTCAAGTGGTAACGTTCCAGCCTTTAAGAGAAGATGGATATTTAAAAAAAAAAAGATAGAGCAGCTGTCCTAACATTACACCCTGTGTCCCTAGGCCAGTGTGAGGCAATTCACCTGGGAGTTATGAGCATAAACTTGGGTCAAGGTATCAGGTCGAGTCCCAGCTCCACACCTAAATTAACCCCTTTCTGGTTCTATTTCCTCCCAGAATAATAAAAGCCCCCACTTCACAGGATTGTGGTGAGGACTAACTGAGTGAGTCTGTAAAGCACTTAGCACAATGCCTGACACAGTAAAAATGAACGTGTATCAAACATTTACTATCTTCCAGCACTGCGTTAAGCTGTTTATATGAATCACAACAACCTCTAAGGTAGATGCTATTATAACCCTAACTTTAAGGATAAAAAAACCCCGAAGTACATAGTTAAATTGCCAACTGTTCATAAATAGTTGCACTGGGATCCAGACTCGCTCACCCTGACTCTAGCGCCATGTTTTAACCATTATGATAAGTGCCTCTATTAGTCTGCTAAAGCTGCTGTAGGAAAGCACCGCAAACTGAGTAGTGTAAACAACAGAAATTTATTTTCTCACAGTTCTGGAGGCCAGAAGTCCAAGATCGAGGTGTTGGAAGGGTTTGTTTTTTCTGAGGACCACTGGGGAAGAATCATCTCCAGGCTCCTCACCTTGGCTTGTAGATGGCTGTCCCCTTATTGTCTTCACATGGTCACTTCACATTGTCTCTCCTCTGTCCATGTCTGTGTCTAAATTTCCCCTTTTAATAAGGACACCAGTCAGACTGGATTAAGAGCCACCCTCATGACCTCATTTTAACTTAGCCTGTGAAACTGCAACTTTAATCTCTGAAAAGACCCTATCTCTATCTACGTTCACATTATGAGGTATCGGGGATTAGGACTTTGAAAGGGTTAAAATGTGCTCTTCTGGCACAATGACTGTTTAAGTTAAAGACACTTGAAAAACAGCGGGTTAAAAAAGAACACTTTAACCTTTGTGCTGTTTCTTAAAAGCAGAAGATGTGATTCTTGTGTGAAAGACACTCTCCCCATACTAGACTTCAAAGATCGGAAGTTGAAACCACAAGAATACTGTACAGACCTTGCTAGAATTACTTTGATCTTTTAAGCCTCCTCACATAATTTAGTTGCTTCTTTGCAACTTACGACTCTGTCCAATTCAATATATAAGTAACTGACTCTATTTCTTTGGGTCTACATTTATTTGTGAGGGTTCCTGTGCCACATTAAACTTGTATTAACTTCTGTTAATCTACATTATGTCAATTTAATTCTCAGACCCAGCTAGGACTGAGGTGGAGTTTTTCTGCCCTTACAGCTTAAATGCATGAATTTAGGGAGGGCATGCAATTCAACCCACACCAGTGCCTTTTGTAGGAGGGTTCAACAAACATTTATTCCTTTGGGGGCTGCAAGCCTCATGGTCCGGTCTCCCAGTGAGGTCCACACCCTTGAGGAAGATATAAAGCCAAGCAGCAGCAGGAACAAGGGGATATAAATCCCATATATAAGGGCTGGGAGGCCACAGAGGAAGGTACAGACAGACAGGGTGAGAACATCAGGGAAGACTTCCTGCAGGAAGTGAATTTAGCACAAGTGATATGTTTTCAGGCCCTGTGTGGATAATCTGGTTTTTAAATAGGACTTTTAGAAAACATACTCATATCTTAGAAAGGCCTGTGGGTTTGTTTTAATCACTTCTCAATGCTACACTACCCATTCACAGCTCAGGATCCCCAGTTTAGCCTAATAAAAAAAGTAATTACATCATATTAAAGATAATTTGATTGTTACTGAGATGATAATTGAGTTGAAATGCTATTGTAACAGACACATCAGATTGGCAAGGAGGAAGCTGGGCTTAAATACAAACAGTGTTGATAGTAGAATTAAAAGATTGTCAATGCAATTAATCCAATAGTAATTATTTTCTGAATGTAAATTCCTGAGTAGCAAGGACACAATTATATCTACAAACAGTCATAAGAAAGTAATTACTCCACACTGCACCTGAAGCAACAGTCCATAAAAGCCCCGGTAATGCTCACCATGAGAAGCATGGCTCTTCCCATCGGAAACATACTGCAGACACCCATACTGAAAAGAAGTTTCCCTAAGAACCTAAGTGCCTACTGGGCAGCTGGTCTTAGGATGCTCTTTCCAGAGGGCTGTCTACTCTCCCCACGTGACACCACTCCCCGGGTCTCCTCTTTGTTCCCTGCTGGACTGACAGCCTTCCTGTACAGTCCATGGGCTACCACACAACCCTCTGTGGTGAAGACCCTCATCTTTCTGCATCAGCCAAACCCACTGAGTGATGCTGGGGAAAGCTCACCCCTGGGCCCTCCGAGTTACCCAGGAATCTCGCTGCACCCCTCGTCCTCTCTCTTGCTTTCCTTGGCCACTAGCTCACCTTTCTGTCACCTTCCCAACCTTCCACTCAACAGATAATCTCCATTCCAACCCACAGAGATAATGGAGTAAACTAGAGGCTCCAAACAGGAACCCCTTCCACTTTCTGCCTTTGAACTCCAAAGTCACCCTCAAACATATAACATGTAAAGCTCTTCTCCTTGAATGTTTTTCCTCAAAGCGCTTGCTTCCTCTCCTACTCATTAAGGCTAATTCCTCCCTATATGCTCCAATCCTTTTCTACCTTGGCTTCTTTCCACCAACTCCTAATCAGGCTTCAGCTTCCCCCACCTTGAGAGCTCTTCCGTGAACTCTACCTGCACCACAGGGCCACACTTCCAGAAGAGCGCCCTCCTAGTCACGTCCTGCCTCTTTGCATCCTGCCTTCTGTCCCAGCACTCCACTAGGATTGGTCACCCAACAGGTCAACAACAGGTCACTCACCACCTCCCTGCTCTTTTCATCAAGACACTATCAGTACCCACGTAACTGGACCGGACCACCTGCACCTGACGCTGGAGTCCCACTCTCTTGCAGGTCCCCTTCCCCACTGCATCCCACTTTGCCTCCTTCCTTCCTTTCTCTGCAATGCCTTCCCAGGCCTTTGAGGCTCATTTTCTTGTGACTGTCCCATAAAACTTGGTGACTGTCAGCATTCCACTCTCATCCCCAGCCTCTTTGTTTCTTCCACCTGGCACTCTCCCTGGGTGATCTAATGCTACCAAAAGGTTTTAAATATGCTGATGGCTCCATGACCCTGGGTCTGTATCTCCAGGCTGAATCTTTATCCTGAGCTCAGCTTGTCTGTCTCCTGTGCCCACTGTGTCCTCTCCTGTGAACTCTCTCTCTCTCTCTCTCTCTCTTTCTCTCTCTCTCTCTCACACACACACACACCCACCCACCACATAAATTTACATCTGATGTTTCCTAATCTGACACTGTGTTAGTCCATGTTCTTGGAGAAGTAAACACCAAGCCAAAATGGGATTATGCAGGCAAGGATTTTACTGGGGGAAACACTTTTGGAAGAAAATGGGGAGGGAGTGAGAAAAGCTGGGAGAATCATCAGAAGATGATGCAAATCTGATTCCAGGTGAAGGGAAGAAGGAGGGAAGGTTGGGTGGGAGCATTCTAGACCACAGTACAGTCTAGGGAATCCTCCAACCAAAATCAGCCACCAGAGAAATTCCTGCTCCCAGTCTCCCAAGACTGGAGATCTCTACCCAGCTCAGGTGCTGGCTGGGAGCAGCTTCTGGAAAGCTTTGGCACAAATGCTGCTCAAAGCACAGAGCTTGGTCCAACTCTCTGTAGTTGAGGATCTGCCAGGTGCGTACTCATGGCTGTCATAGTGAGCAAACCCTGCTGACATGGGCAGCTTCCTGAGGAGACTCCCTGGGACTCACACTTACCCATAGTGCTGAAATCTAACAGATGCTTTCTATGATCACTGACTGTCCTTCTCGATGGAGGAGGCAAGGCTCCCAGGCCCTAGAAGAGCCAGGCTAAGAGAAGCAGTGAGAAGACATAAATTTTTTTTATGGAGGGAAGAAATGGAGGGGGTGGATGTGTATTGACTAGAGCTAGCTAACGAGGGCAGGGCAGGAAACAGCGCCCAGCAACTGTGGTGTGATCAAGGATGCTTGCTACCTTGACACAGTTTGTAGTCTTTATGTCATTTTCCAGATTGGTAAATCTCAAACTTTATCATGCTGTAAGAATCACCTGAAGAGCTTGTCCACAGATTGCCAGGCATCAGCCCCAGAGATTCTCGGGAAGAGCCTGAGAATTTGCTTTTCTAACAAATTCCTGATGACCTAATATTGCCAGCCCAGAGACCACACTACTCAAAGTATAACTTTGGCAAGAGCAATATTTGACTACCACTTCTAAAGTTGGCTGCTTCCTTTTCAGGAAGGAAACCCAGGGCCCAAGGATGCACCTGTTTGCCATGAGGAAATACTGGCCAGATCCAGTCCTTCATCTCATCCCAGGAAGCCCACTGCTCCCTTTGCAGATGCCTCCAATTGGGGAAAGGAATGGAAAGAGTCATTAAGTCCAACCAAAGATGGAAGAGACCAGAGCCCAAGTCTGTCTCATCCCTGTGACCTGTGTGGCTGTGCTCAGTCATGCCTCCTACTGGGGACTGCAGGAGTTCACCAAGGGAAGACATTCTCTTGTCATTGGGGTGGTTACCAGAGACTTTACAAAGGATGCAAGATCCAAAGGGAATTCAGATGGTTGGAAACAAAGTAGTGGGTAATCCAGCCAAAAGAAAAGCATACACGAATCTGTATGTTTCCCAAGGCATGAAGAAGGCATTCACACAGCAGCTGTGAAGTCCTACTGGGAAGAAAGAACACCATGGTTGATACACAAAGGCACCAGGTCACAGAGACACTAGTGTAAGGAGTCTTTCCTTTTCCCTGCAGGTTGTGGGGTCCAGGTAAATGGGGTGACATAGGAAAAGCCATACAGAAAGGCTGGAGGTGGGATGAGGACCACAGGACAGAACTGGCAAAAGGGGAGGGGGACAGCTTGAGGCTATCTCCCTGGAGTAGTGTGAGCTAAAAATGGAGGCCATGGATAAAGGAAGCAGAAGTGAGGAATCTGTGGGCATGACAGGTGGCCAGAGGACACATCTCAGATTTCATAATGAAAGTCAATGAGAAAATACAAGGCAATTTGTAGCTAATTTCTCAGGAGTAGAAATGCCCTTACTCTGTTCCGCAGCATCACTCAGGTCATGTGTAAGAAAAGAAAAGAAAGAAAAAGTAAGGTGGTTATTTCAATTGAAGAGGTTCCCTTTCTGGAAAATAACACACTTGAAATTTGACCTGTGAGTCCTAAGGAGGGGCCTGCTCTGCTGCCCCGCCATGGCATCATCCCTCTAATCAGACTGTCACTGGCAAGGGGGTCCTCTCTGAGCCCAGCCTGGCAGTGCCTAGCTGACGGAGGTGGGATTGACTCTATTAGGGCTGCAGGGTCTCATTGTCGTCCTTTCTCTCAGATTGCTTCTGGAGTGATGTGGAAGCGGACACAGAGACCTCCAGGCACCGGGTGGTGGGTCCAACCTGGGCAGCAGGGGGAGGCGAGGCCTACGTGGCGATGCTGCAGGTGGGGAGGAGTGTTCCACAGACCCCACACCTCACGCTGAGCTACAACATCCGCCCCGTGCTGTGAGGGCAGAAGCTGCTGGCCTTAATCAGTCCTTCCGTGTTGCAGATGAGGGCACAACCTAGGGCAGAGAGAGGAGGGAGAAGCAACCCCTTGAAAAAAGAAGTTCTTTTAACATACTCTTGGCACCGGTGGATACTTTTTTTTTTTTTTTTTTTTTTTTTTTTTTTCG
>NW_007731780.1:14955-20242 GCF_000696425.1 Galeopterus variegatus | reverse complement strand
TGGCTGACACCTTGATTTTTTTGAACTTCTGGCCTCCAGAACTGAGAGAGAATAATTTTCTCTTGTTTCTAGCCACCCACTTTGGGTACTTTGTTACATCAGCCCTAGAAAACTCACACAGAAAACATGATGCCTGGGGTGTGGGATGGAGTGGACAGGACAGGTGTGCACGTGGTTCTGCAACAGAATTGAGGGCTGTCTGTCTATCCTGGGCCTCCTTTATCGACACATGCCCCACGTGTGACCCTGGGCACCTGCTTACAGCCCAAACAGAGGGACTAACAGACACCAAAGACGGTTCCCTCCCCCTGCCCCAGAGGGCTCTGTGAGAGCTGCGCTGGGAGGCCAGATCCTTGCCCACCTCACTGTGCCTGGGATCCCCTCCCAGCTCAATATTGGGGCCCTGGACTTGGAAGCTGTTTTCCTGTCACCCTCCTGAAGCTCGTATTCTAACCAGGAAAACTTAAGGATGTCTAAGCAATTAGAATAAATCACACAGATGCTCCTTTTGGTGTGTTTGTGACTACTTTGTAATTAACTAACGGGCTTCCTAGCAGCCACTTTTATGCGGGTCTAATGGCTCCACAACGAGGTCACCTATTCTGTGGTTATATTATGGCAGGGAGGGAGAGCTCATGAACCCCGAGGATGTATCTTGTCACCTCTGCAACCAAGGATCACATCCACATCAGCAGGGACTAGCAGAGGGCCTTGGCATCTACGTCCCCAAATGCGTTCCTTCACTCCTTTCCTCATGAAACGTGTGGCGGATCCACGACAGTGGCCGAGCACTTCTGCACAGTCTCGTTTATTCCTCACCAAGCCTGCAGAGGCAGAGCCTGAAGCTCGGGAGGGTTAAAGGACTTGCCTGAAGACACTGGGATTCAGTCTCAGCTGGCCAGACTACGGAGCCTGTGCTCTTAAACCAGCGAGCTGGGGAGAGGAAAATGAATTTGGGGGTTAGCCATGTCTGAGCTGTCTTCCTGCCCAACACTAACCCTCAGAGTCCCCCTGCAGCTGGAGAGAAGCTGGCGCTGGAGTGGGGCCCCACTGCTTTCTCTTAATGAGGTAAATATAAAATGAATCAATGCCTTGAGGTAAATGAACAGGCAGGACTGCAGAAAATGAAGTTGTTCAATAATTAGATTTTGCTAATGATTTTAGATGCACCTTTAATACGTTCCCTCTCTAGCTTTCTGAAACTCCGTGTTGCAGTGCAGTTGTGGAACGGAGCCAGCTTCCCTCTCCACAGCTGCCAGGGGAGGCGGTGGGGGCGGTGTCCCTCTCTCCTCTTCCTTCCCCTCTTTCTCCCTCTCCCCCCTCCTCTTCTCTCCCCTCTCTCCTTTCTTCTCTCTCCCTCTCTGTCTTCTCTCTTTCTTCTTTCTCCTCTCTGTTCTCTTTTCCCCTCTCTCCTCCAGGGCCTCTCAGTCCCAGCTTATGCAAGTAATGTGTACCACACCCCACCAGACAGTTGATTATCAGAGGGTCTGAGGGCAAATGATCTGGGTTCAGACCACACCTCTGCCACTCGTGAGCTGAGTGACCTCAGAGAATGTACTTTTGTCATATCTCAACCCCCCAACCCCCATGAAGATAATGGTAATAAACATATCTATTTCACAGGGCTCATTTATTTACTCAATGGGTATTTGAGAGCCTTCTCTGCCAGGCACCATTTAAGGCTCTGGCTATAAATCAATGAACCCAAGGAAGTTCCCTGCTCTCACCAGAGGGAGACACACCACAAACAAATAAATGTAGGGTGACTAGGGTTACCTGTTCACTGCTGCCAGAGCAAAGCAGAGTAGAGGCATGGGGCTGCCCATGGGCAGGGAAGACTTCTCTAATGCAGCAGGGACTGCTGGGGGCAGCTGGGGACGGCCTAAAAATGCAGCCAACAGCAAAGAAAACAGAGTCCAGAGATGGAAGGGAAGGGCAGAGTCCTGAGGACTTCATCTGAGTCCCTGTATTCAGCCACTCCTGAAGAGACATCTACCCTCCTGGTCTTTGCAGTTCTTTAAGCTAATCCACTTTCCCCCACCCACTACCACCTCCCCACCTTTATTTTCTTAAATCAGAGTTAGGCTTCTGTCATAGATACCTGAGAGAGTCCTCATTCATGCAAATAGCTAAAAGCTTATTTGTTTATTTTTCCCTCAATTTAGAGGGTGCAAACATTTTATTGCAGGACCTCAAGAGGGAATGCTGTGTATGTGGGTGGGTGGAGGGGTTTAACTGCTGAGCGGCGAGCACACATCTCTATCTGTGGGAGCTCCAGGTGAAACAGGACTGCGCTCTCAGACCCATCAGGAACTCAGCCCACTCTTGGTGCAAACACTTCAGCTGTCACCATGTGTCTGTGGACTCCTTTATGAATTGGTCCTTCGAGTCTAAAACCCAGTTCTTTTATTAAAATTATGAAACCATCAAGCAGCCTGACAATGAAAATAATGCCTTCATAGTGTCTGTGTTGTAACAATGCCTCGTGTGTTTTCTGAGCAATATATTCACTCCTGTGAGTATTGAGCAGGCGAGCACATCAGAGCAGCATGATTAATGGGGCCCTCCCCAGACTTCCACAGCCAGTGATGGGGCTGGGGGAGGGGAAGCAAAGGCTTGTTCCATCAGGAATAGATTATTAATAATTTCATTCCCCTCGGACTAGCCATGATCATTAATCTTTCGTGGGTCTTGAGTCCTAGAAAGGCTGAAGCCTTGACTATGTGCAATGTGGAGCCTCAGAGCCCTCGGGATGGAGACAGTCCCATCCTCCTGGCCACACTGGGGATGTGCCACCATGCTCCAACTTGCAAACTGGAATAGGGAGACGATCTTCTATGGAAGTTAAAAACTTTGGATATAGCATCTGTCATTCAGGTCTATGCTCTACAGAATGAGAGACCTCAGATTCAAAGAGTAAGGCCATCCTGTGCTCCTACTAGCACTCTAGGTCCTGTGCTAGGCTGGGGTCTGTACAGCCCAACTGGGAGATGAGACTCCACTGCTGCACGTTCAAGTCACAGGACAAGAACACTCCTTGGGAGGCCTTATGTTTCACTCATGCAGTGGGGAGGGGGATGCTCGGAGATAACTCAGTCCAGGTTGCTGGCAGCTCAGAGAGCAGGGGGAGAGTAGCCAGGGCACTTGAGAGCACCTCTCTGGATTTCTTATCTGATGGATAAGAAAAGAAGGCCCAGAAGTCAAGTGGCTTGTGTGAGGTTGCACAGCTTGTAAATGTGGAGCTGGGAGACCCACGACGCCTGTGCCCAGGGCCCGCACTTTTTAGTCACCATACATTAGGGCCTCCCTGGGCAAACACCTGGTGCCCAGTTCCATTTGGAGTGCCAGGTGTCTTCTCTCACAGCTGCTGTGGAAGCAGGGCCCAGGAGAGAACACAGGTGGAGGGCTGAGGAAGATGAGATGAAAAGGTAGGTTGTAGATGGTGGCAAAAAATGGCAAGGGCACGGAGAACAGGGGAGGGAACTGTACTTCCTCACCAGGAAAGTGTTGGCTGTACCGGTTTGTACAGGAAAATGAGACAGTAGAGGACTGTAGAGGGACCAGGTGCTGCTGAACTCAGAAAGCCGAGGCGCAGACCTGGACATCCCTCTCTAGGAGGAGCCTCCAGCCCAGAGCAGGAGACAGGCAGACCATGAATACCAGATAACAGTGAGGAGAATATATGCAGGGACCCCGAGGAGGAAAGGATCAGCTTTGAGATGCGATGGCTTCAAGAGCATCCCACCCCATTCATTCTGGAAGACTCTCTCCTTGGCTGATCCCTTCCAGACTGGAGGGCTGCGAGGCATATGGCAGGAGGGATGACAGCTGAACTATGCTCCGCTGGCTGAGCAGAGGGCAAACATGCCCTCACTTTGTTCTTCTTAATCTAAATTGAATCTGGGTGGGGGAAAGATTACAGGATGGAAGTGAAAACCCAGTTGCATTTCAAAATTACACTGAGCAGAAGGGAATGGTCTTGGAGGCTTTGAGGTGGGATGGCCCGTGCTAGGAAAAGCCTTACTTCACTTTAATTCACCCCCTTTTGGGGGGAACGGAGGGCAGCCCTTTATAATACTAAAAACCGGCAACTGTGCTGAGGAGCCCAAGCAGACTTGCCATTGTCTACAGACCAAGGCCTCTCGGGGTCCAGAGGCATCCCCCTGCAGAGAGAGGCTCCAGACACCCATCACATGCGCCTTCAGCCAGGCAGGCAGGGGACAGTGCTGTGACCTCTGGTGAGTGGAGGTCTCCCTGCCCCTGATCTTGCAGCCCCCCCTGCCCCTCTGACACTCTTTGACCCAGGATCCAGCCTATCCTGGTTGTAGAGGCAGAGGCTGCTTGAGAAGGGTCAGTTGTTAAAAGGTGGCAGAGAGGTCCTAACTCTGTCAGTTCTGAGGCCTCACCTGAGTCACAATCTCCCCTTCCCATGACTGCCCAGTCCTCAGAAACCCTCATTCCAATAAGCACAGCAGGGAGTGGGACAGTGCCCTTAGCATTCCAGAAATCATCAGCTCATCAGCCTCCTCCTGTCCTTAGATTATTTAGGCAGATGCCCCCTCTACACACACACATACTTATCTCTCCTTGAAATTAAGCAGTATTCACTCAGCCTGCAGAAAAGTAGTCCATGACTTTTTTCACATTAATCTAAATTAAATCTGCAAATGGAAGGAAGGCCTCATGTGAGAAGCTAACCTCATCCAGTTGCTGGCTGAGTGTCCAGGGAGAGCAAAAGTGCCGTGAGATGTGGCCCCGGGCTGCATGTGCGTGCACATTAGGTGCCTGGGGAGGGAACCTGAGCTATGATTCCCAGTCTACCTCCGGTGAGGTCCCTGGAGTTCTACATGTCATGTATTTAAAAATAGTCTGTCTAGAGGGTTCAGGAGTGAGAAAGATAAAAACTAAGAAATACATGACCCCATGCTTGCCTAGACCTTTCTGCCTATATCAGTCCAGGATCCATCAGGCAAAAACCAGCAGGACCATTGCTATGCCTCTGGTGTGAATTCAGGCTCCCCGAAACCCCCGAGGCCCAACATATTTGTCCTGAAATCTCACTGTGAGTCTCACTCCTCTTAGCTAAGCAGTCTTGACTCTAGAGGATCGTCGTCAAGTGTAAATAATCCAGAAGGTTTTATACTGACCAATGCAACCACAATGGATTGGGGGAGAGGGGATTAGTCTGCCTGGCCCTGGTGAGGAAGATCCAGAAAGTGGGGCACCAGGTAGGGGTACTGGGTAGTTGGGAAAACAAAGTTTTCATGCCTTAACCTGCTGATAGGTT
>NW_007731780.1:0-13919 GCF_000696425.1 Galeopterus variegatus | reverse complement strand
CCACGTCAATGCTGGGCAGTGCTGGGAGTCAGGGCATCTTGGGTTTAGTTTCACTTCTGCTGGACACAACCTCTCTAAGACTGTGTCCTCCTCTGTAAAATAGGATCAATAATCTCTTCTCTACCTGTCTCACAGTTAGTTTTCAGGAATAAATGAAAACTTTCAGGAAAAAATTTGGTGAACTGTAAAGTATTTTAAAACAAACATTATACAGTGTTTGGGTTGCTCTCAGAACGGGATTATTGAATTCCATCAAGCAGAAATGTTTTATTTGGTCTCTTCCTCCTCCTCTTCGGGAGCAGCCCTCCCATGCAAAGCAGGTTCCCCCCAAGATACTGCTGCCCTCCTGTTATACTAGAGGCTGGTGTGGGACAAGGGCCAAGGGTTTGCTGTCTGTCAGAGCAGCATGGCAGTCCCCCCAGCACCGTAGACATTTATAGTCAGACCTCCCATGCCTCACTCCCCATCTGCCATCCAGTATTGCAAGCAGAGACTTAGCACTCCCCAGCTCAGAGTGCCTTTGTTTGTTTGTTTTTAAAGAAAATTAAAGCCTGCAGGGGATGGAGGTTGTTAGGAGCAGATACAATTTAAGCTGGTTGGCATACCTAAAATATACAGATTGATAGCTAGATAGCAAAGACATATCAGTGGATATAGGTACATCCTCACAATTTCAACAATGTGCATCAGTTCCTCCTTTGGGAAGCCTCAGCAGGGATGCTGCAGGCTGCTCAGTGGGAGACAGGGGCCTGATAGACCCTTCCCCTGCCTGCATCCTACCACTCCATCTCTCTCAGGGGGTCAGAAGAGCCCTGCCAAGGTCCCCAACACAGGTGCTAGAAACCACTGGGCTTGGTGACACCAGGTCCAAGCCAGAAGTCACAGCAAGGCCCAGGGCTTCACTGACCCACTGCTAGTGCTGACTCACACCTCCATACACACTGGGGTGCAGCTGTTGCCCTTCCATGGTTAAACCTGCTGAGCCCCAGCTTTAATTGAAAGTCAGCAGTTTTAGTCCCATCAAAAAAAGCAGTCAGAGCTTTGCTGCAGCCCGCTGCTCCCAGGAAGCCTTCCCTGATTGCTCACACCACCCTCCCTGCTCCCTTTCTGGTTTTTAGTGGACACTGCTCATCTCCCCCATCCTGCGCAGGATATCTTCACCTCCTGGGCAAGGCCAGCAGCTTCTCTCAGTGTCTAACTCAGGACCAAGCACACAGTGGTATTTAGACTGAGGTTCAATTAGAAGTTTTTTAGAAATATATACCAAAGTATTTTCTAGAGTAGTAAAGAAAAATAAATCCATAAAAACCAGAAAGCACACAGTGTGACAGCAGCACACTATAGCATTGGGGCATCTTCCCAGCAAGAAATCAGCCCTGAGGTCAAAAGTATGAATTTTTAGGGCCCCGCAGGCAGAAATGATTAGGACCCCAGAAATGGGTCCATTTCCACCTGATAAGCTCGGCTGCCATACATAGGAGGTCTCCTTGCAGACTTACTCTCGCCTGCCAGGCTGGGCTAGGACTGAGTGGAGACAGAGGGTGAGGAGCAGCTGCAGAAGTGACAGGAGGAAGCAGATGCCCGTGAGTTTGGGAGGAGTATGGAGCTGGAAAGTACACGGTGGTGGCCACTCGCCAGGTTCTAATATTGGGGACACAAGCCTGGTGAGGGCACTAGGATCTCCCCACCCATTGACAACCTTCTCTAGGCCTCCTGGTCTTTGTTTCATTCTGCTTTCTCTACAGACTTTTTATTATGGACATAACAATCATGTGGACACATTGCCTTTAAAAGCATTGTTGAAAGTGTTACTTTGGGGGAATGTACTCAGGAGATGCCTCCCTCCCATCTCCATTACCCCACTCCCAACTAGGTAGGTCTCTGTCTTTGGGGCACTGAGGGCATCCTCTCACTCCGTAGATCCACACAGAGACACCTGGTGATGGGACATTGTCATCCATGGTGGTGTGGAGGGAGTACACCAGGGTTTGCAGGAAAGAGAAGGCTGACTCCTGACTCCGAGAAGCTGGAGAATCCTTGCAGCACAGCATAAGAAGTGCTGGATTGGGTGCCAGGACTCCCAGGTCCTACTGTGTGTCATTCAGCATGGCCTCATCTCTCTAACTCTTCATTTCCTCATTTGCAGAATTAAGGAATGAAGCATTTTACCAAGGTTTTTTCACTCATTCATTGAAGAACACACATTAAGTGGGTCTTGCGTGCCAGGCACTGATCGGATTTGAGCTACATGAACGAATTAAAGATCCCTAGTGCAGGGGTGGGGGAGTGCTCAGGACACAACTTTTAAGTATGGTGGTTTGGGGAGGCCCCTTTGAAAAGGTATCACTTAGTCACTTTCCTTTTCCTTCATCCTGGTATGGCAAGGCCCATCAGTGAGGAGTTGTCCATTTACAAATAGATGAGGCCAAGAAAATCATACCCTTTTCACAAGCAAAGATCAATAACTTACGAATTTGAAAACTAGGTTTATGAATGACTGTACTTGTGTTAATTTAATTGCATCAGTCTGTTTGATAATGTCTTATTAATCCAGTAGATGGCTTCCTTAAAAAAAAAAAAAATGAAAAGCTGCATTTGAATTATTCCTGAATCAAACTGTGTCCTGACCTCGGTCTCTTCTGACAATTCATAAATGAGGCCTTTTTGGTGGACAAGTTGCATCTGCTCTTGCTGCACTCTGCTCTTGCAGCTCCCCAGCTTGCCTCTATTTCACAGAGCCAGCTATTTTCCTCTCACGCTTCTGTCTGATGCAATGCAGAGAAAGAGATCCAGAGAAAAACATGGAAAATGGAAGATGGGGTGGGAATTGTAAAGAGAGATTTTCTCTTAAGGAAGTGAATAGCAGCCTCTCCTTCCCAGGTGCTCTTCATAATCAGAGAGTCCCCATCGGCTGTGGGAGGGAGGGCTGCTCATACCTGCCTGTGGGTAGCAGGTGGAAGAAATTATTTCTAGAGGCTCTTTGAACACCACTGGGGCAAAATTAGGATATACAACCTTAGGCTCCTGCTGCCTCACTCCCAGAAACTGATCAGAACATTTCTCCAACCCTCCGCTCTCTGAGCCCCAGGGCTGGGGGGAGAAAGGGAAATGCCTTGTTCAGGACAATCACAGCTGTGTTGGAGAGCCTCTGCAGGTCAGGGGAGCTCAGAGCCCAGAACACCAGCTTCACCTCTCTGGCAGTATTTAGTCAATAGATAAGGTGCATTACTAGTGAGGTAGGCCACATGACCACAGCAGACAGATTCCAAGTATTTGGAAGACAGGATCATAGGAGAGCCAAGGAAGTTGGTCCCCTTTAGGGCATGGCCTGATCTTTTGTTAAGCTGAGGGCTGGACTGTAAATTGAGCACCGGCCACATCCCTCTACTGCCCAAGGAGTGGAAAGCAGGAGGCCTGGAGATCTACTCTAAGACGGGCCTGTTGGATGAGAGGGTGACACCAGGCAGGATCTGAGAAAACCACTGGTACTGGAAGCTAAGTCCAGAGCTGATTTCTTAGAGTTGCAGAAGTTAGATCAATGAGGAACAAGTTGGAGAGAGGCCCTTTTGATTCCTGAATCAGTTGAATTAGGGAGACAGGTCTTGGGAGAAAAGATCCTAAGCCCAGCTCTGTCCCACCAGATAGTCAAAGGTTGAGAATGACCCATCAAGATTCAAGACTATGAAGGAGAGTGATTGGGTGGTGGTGATGATGGTGGGGACAAAGACAGTGACTCCATTCCTTCACTCTCTGTTCATTTCCTTGACACATGGGCCCACCCAACATGACAACTTGCTTCATCAAAACCAGCAAGGGAAAGAAGCAATGAAGAAAGTCAGCTGGCAAGATGGAAATTACAATCTCTTGTAACCTAATCATGAAAGTGATACCCATCACCTATGTCATGTTCTGTGGGGTAGAAGCATGTTACAAGCCCATATTCCAGGGGAGGGAATTACACAAAGGCATGAATATCAGGACATGGGGACTATCCAGGGCTGCTATAGTTTGAATGTTTGTGTTCCCTCCAAAATTCATGTTGAAACTTAACCCTCAATGCAACAGTATTAAGAGGTGGACCTTTAGGAGATGATTAGGCCATTAGAGCTCCACCCTCATGGATGGGATTAGTATCCTATAAAAGGGCTTGAAGAGATGAAGTCGTCCCTTGTACCCCTTCTGCTATATGAGGACACAGCAAAAGGCACCATCTTGAAAGTAGAGAGCAAGGCTTCACTAGATACTGAATCTGTTGGAGCCTTGATCTTGGACTTCCAGGTCCCCAGAACTATAAGAAATAAATTTCTGTTGTTTATAAATTACCCAGTCTAAGGTATTTTTTACAACAGTAGGAATGAACCAAAACATTGACCAACTTAAAGTCTTTCTACTGCATTAACCCTTCAGCTAAATTCAGTTGCATGAGGAATTCCAGGTGACATCAGCAGAGGAACAGCCCAAACAACTCAGAACTGTGAGAGAAAAAAGATGCTATAATCAGCTGCTAAATTTGGGGGTGGTTTTTTGTGCAATAAAGCTACATGAAATAATTCAACTTTGTGTCAGAAATTGCATCCTGGTTTAAAAAAAACCTGAAATACATGGCATTAACTTTGGGACTAAGAAGCAGGCAGAAGCTAGAAAAGTAGCTTCTGGATAATTTCTGGCAGAAGCTGAAAATTCCTTAGGAATCTAGAGGGAGCATGCTATTTGTACTATAGAGGTGGAGTAACTTCAGAGACCTGTCTGTGTTAAGATGGTAGACAGAAAATGTACCTAACGAACTTGTAGATGGGACTCAGGAGATTTCCAGGCAGTATGCAGAATGTATCAATTGCCTTTTTATTTCTTATCTGGATTTGATAAGGTGTAGAAAGTAAGGGATAAACTAAAGAAGGAACTGCTCAGTTTGCAGGCAGAATTTAGAAGAAATATAAAGGAACCATGGTACTCTGTAGTGAAAAAGAAAACTGTCTTTCATCTTCAGTTTTCTCAACTAGAAAAACACCCTCTGAGTAAATTAAAATCTGGGTGAAATATGATCTCAGGGTCAAGATAAAAAGAAAGGTATGACAAGAAAGGCATAATGCAGATTCTTGAAACTATCCCTTTGGCCAAGATAGTAAAAAAGAAGCAATATTACATTCCAGGTAAAATGTCAGGGATTAGAGCTGCCCTCAAAGATTACAGGATCCAGGAAAAATGGTTCTCATGTTTCTAATTTTTAATTTATCTATATAGCCCTGGAAAAAAAAAAACAGATGAACAGATGGTCACAGTAGGTCAGAGACTACTGTGGAAGGCTGAAAACGGCCCCCAAAGGTATCCAGGTCCTAATCTCTGGAATCTGTGAATGTTACCTTTTTATGGCAATGGGAATTTGCAGATGTGATTAAGTTAATGATCTTAGGATGGAGAGATTATCCTGAAATATCCAGGTGAGTCCTGAATGTAATCACAAGTGTTCTAATAAGAGGGAGGCAGAGGGAGATTAGACTATAGTAGAAGGCAATGAAAAGACTGAAGCTAATGCTATGCTGCTGCCTTTGATGATGGAAGAAGGGGCCAGGATCCAAGGAATGCGAGGAATGCAGTTCTAGAAGCTACTCACCGTTAGCACCTCTGGAGGGAGCACAGCCCTACTGTCACCACAATTTCAGTCCAGGGAAGCTAAGTTTGGACTTCTGACCCTTGAAACTAAGAGAATAAATGTGTGTTGTTTTAAGTCCCCAAGTTTGTGTTAATTTGTGGCAGCAGCCATAGGAAATTAATACAACTACCAAAAACTTAGGCCTGTTGTAGTCCCAGTTGTAGCAGCTGTAGCAGATACTGTATTTTTACTAGAACATGTTAACTTAAAAAGAAACTAAGGCCAAATACATATAGCAAGAATTTATTGAGCCAATAGGATGATTGCAACCAGGGAAACTCATAGCCAGGTCATCCTGAGAAATGCTTTCTGAAGATGGCCAGCAGAGATGAGCATTTTATAATCACAAAAAGGAAGAAGGGTCAAAGGAGAGAGAGAGGACAGCCCTGCCTAATTACTTCACCGGGTTTTCTATTGGTTGTACATAACATATAGATTTGAGATAGTTACTAGGTTACATCCTACACGCGAAGATCCAAGGTATGGGTTATAAGAAGCATTGTAGGTTATTTTATGGCTTTCTGGTGCCATTAAATCTGCTTTTAAGTAAAAATGGTGTTATTATAACATTTTCCAGGACAGATGTACATGGCTACTGACTTATCCCAGATCTCCCAACGCACCATAATTTAGCTGACCTGGTCAGAGCAGTTTTTTTGCTTATCAAATAGATCAATCCAACTTCTGGCATAAATAACAGCTACTGGTCTGGTGAATGCATTCTTTTCAATTTTAATCACCAAGAGTGATGAAAGGACATTTGTATTCGTTTGAATGGACAGCAACATACATTCACAGTCTTGGCAGAAGTCTGGGTAAACTCTGCTGCTCTCTGTTGCAATATAGTTCAGTTAGCCTTGTTCCCACTGGCATCCACAGAATATTCCTCTAGTCCACAATATTGAAGACATCATGTGAATTAAACCTGGGGAGTATGAAGTGGCAAGTACTCTGGATAGATGAGAGGGTGGGAGATAAGCCCTACATAGATCAATGTGATTTGTGGAATACTGGAAAGTGTTTATACCTTGTAACTTCTACTGAAAGCGGGAGACAGACTCCGATCCCACCTAGCTATTCCTCTGACCGCCATCAGAATAGGCCTTGGCTAGAAGCACGATTAGCAAAAGAAAATCTGCTTGACCAAAGAAGATGGGCTGAATTCCTAGGAGTAACAAATTCAGTTAATAATAAGGAAAGAGTTGATTAAACACAATATCCTTAGGCTATGACTTGATTCAGAAGTCAGGATGTTTGCTACTTAGGCTAAGACTTGATTTAGAGGTGAGGATGTTTAGTCCCTAAATAAATGTCTTATGGCTTGGAATAACATCTGTAACACCAACCTCGAGTTGTCTTTGCAGATGACAAACTACTACAAGCCTGCTCTAATATTTGTGAATCTCCAGACTTGAAGGAGCCAGGGAGGACCTTAGCCAGGATGCCAGAAATAATTATGCTGATCTCATCACTGACCAATCAGATTCATATGTGACTCCTAGGACCCCCAGTCATGATTTTATTCTGTAAATGCATGTGATGGTCTTAAAAATCTCCTTTGGCTACCATGGGCTCCTTTGAATGACATTCAAATAAATGCTAATCTTTAACACCGCAAACTTTGGTGTGAGAGATTTCCTAGACATTTGGCCAGCAAATGATGGACCTCTCTTGGTTTGGTAACAATACCACTAAGAAAAAGTCACCACAGTTAATAAACCTCTTACCTTTGGAAGCAGCACTTATTAAACTTGGAAAAAGTCCACCAAGCCATTTACTGAATTACTCAGAAGGATGCCAGTTTTGAGTAGATCCTAGAGCAAGAGATAGTTCTAGAGCAGATTCATGCTGCAATACAACTAGCCCTGCCAATGGGCAATAGGCAATGGGCATAGGACAGGGGACTAATGGTATCCATAGCAAATAAGGAGAAGATGTTGCATCTCAGGCAAGTACTAATAGACTAGTCTAAGTGAATACCCCTAGGGTTTTGACACAAGTTTATGCCATCTTGTATTAGTACGCTAGGGCTGCTATAACAAAATACTGTGGACTGGGTTGCTTAAACAACAGAAATTTATTTTCTCACATTTCTGGAGGCTAGAAGTCCAAGATCAAGGTGCTGTCAGGGTTGGTTTCTGGTAAAGGTCCTCTTTGTGGCTTGTAAATGGCTGCTTTCTCATTGTGTCCTCACATGGCCTTTCTGTGCATGTGAAGAAAGAGAGAGAGTCCCCTGGTGTCTTTTCCTCTTCTCATAAGGGCACCAGTACTGTTGAATAGGTCTCACCTTTATGACCTCATTTAACCTTGACTGCTTTCTTAAAGGCCCTATCTCCAAATACAGTCACATAGTGCTTCAACATATAAATTTGGTGCAGACACAATTCAGTCTGTAAAATGTCTGCAACAGAAGATTACCCACCATTTGAAAAGCAGCTCCTGGCATACTACTGAGCCCTGGTAGAGACTGAATACCTGACCATAGGACACCAAATTTCTTCCTAGCATGATCTGAGTTTTGCCTCCTCGGTTGGATATTGTCAGACCCACTAATTCGTCAGGTTGGGCAGGCATAACATCTCATCATACGATGGCAATAAAACATTTGGGATGAAAATAAGTAGATCCAGAGAACACAGATAAATTAAACTAACACTTGGCCCGGACCCTCATATCACCTATCTCTCTTACACAGATGAGCCTCCCTCATTCCATATTTATGTCTTTTTGGGTATTCATTATGACCAGCTGAAAAAAAGAGAGAAAACCTTGGTTTCATTGATGAATTAGCACAACATGTTGGTGCAAGCCAAAAATGGACTGCTGTCACTCTGCAGTATCATTTCACAGGTGGTGAAAAGAAAACTTCCTAGTGGCTAGAACTTTAAGGACACCTGGTCATTAACTTGGATTGGAGTGATAATTGGCCTGAGATAAGAATATTCAGGACTTTTGGTGGTCGTGAATGGCTTAGCTGGTTGTTCAGGAACTTTGGGTGGGGTTGGGGCATTGGAAGAGAAGAAAAAAAAGTCTCAGAAGGAAGCATGTGGATGTATCTATGAGAGTGGCCTCAAAGTGTGAGGATCTTTGCCTCACATGTTAACACCCACTAGAGAGCAGAGATTACAGAAGAACTGCTCAACTAAGTAGACCAAATGACTCCTTTTGCCCACTTCAGTGCTTGCGAGATGGTTCTATGAGTGGAGTAGCCAGACTAAAAATCAAAATTAGTTCTAGGGGCAGAAGAAGATGGTATTACCCCCCCACCCCTGCCCACACATGCACAAAAAGACCAAAACAACAAACAAACAAATATATTTTGACCAGAATGGCAAAATAAATACACTTCAGAGGATTTATGAAATCCTTGTAAAGTGCAAAAAATGGGGATAGCACCATAGAGAGCAGAGCAAGTCCTCAGCCTCTGCTCCACTACAGGGGCCAGCATGGGGTCAGGCAAAGAGAAGGTAAGCTGGAAAAATCTCAGCTGCTTCCACTGCTGCCACAGATGCCAGCAACTCCTGCCACAAGAGAGTCATTCAGTCCCTTCAGGCCCCAAACCCAGTTGGAAAGTAGGTGGGAATTTGTGCACCTGCATGGCCTCATAGTCAAAGCCCAGGGAGAAGAATCCCCTCTCCCACTCTACATGGCCATGGCACAGTGCCATCATGAAACTGGGCCCATGGCTAGAGCTGGAGTGCATCCTGCCCCAGACCCAGAGAAACTGACTCCCTCCATCCATATTCTACTGCTTTTACACAAGTGCTGGAAGGACCATGACGCCAGCTTCCTGGACCTTAGGTCAGACAGAAAGACCAAGACCCCAGTGTCTGAACTCACTCAGCATCCTTCATCCTCTAGGCAAGCAGGCAGACCTGCTGAGTGGGGAAGCTGCTAATGAGCCACCAATAAGCCGCAGACCCCCATATGTGCATGTCCCCACTCTGCACTACCTGCGGGCCTGCTGAGCCCACATGTACATGCTCTGGCCAAAAACCAGCCTAGCAATACTTCCTCCTCCCCCCATATCCCTCTACAGAGCCACCAAGGCCCACTGCACCAGTATACACCTACTCCTTGCCCAACAGCAGACTGAGTAGCAGCTTTTCCTCTCCACAGTAGGCCTCTACAGAACCTCTGGGTCCTGTAATGTCCTTGCAGGATTACTCCAGGCTCAACAGCTGATCTGATGGTCCTCTACAGTGCTGCTAGGACCTGCTGCTCCCAGACCAACAGCAGATCAGGCAGGGGCTTTGACTCTCCAAGTCAGGCTTCTACAGAGCTGCTGGGCTTGGCTGCCCACTTGCAGCCTTGCTCCAGGCTCAATAGCTGATCTGGTTGCTCGCCACAGTGCTGACAGACTCTGCTGCACCAGTGGTTACCTGAACCCTCACCAACAGTGGATTGGGTAGCAGCTTTTTTCTCCCCAGTGCAGACCTCTGCAGAGCCACTAGGTCATGCTACATCCTTGCAGGCTTGTTCCAGGCTCAGCAGGTGATCCAGAGACCTTCTTCAGAGCTACCAGACCCTGCTGCACCAGTGTACACCTGCTCTCTGATTGACAGTGGATCAGGTAATGGCTTTGACCTCCACAGCAGACCTCTACAGAGCTTCCAGGCTCACAGCCACAACAACCCTGTACAGTGTCACCTACCTCAACAAGAAATTGGTGAGGGCCCCATCACCTAGTCCATGAAGGCACCCACAGACAACTCCAAGATTTAATACAGTCAATAAAGTCACATGAAGACCACACTAATACGCTCACCTAGCACCAAACCTAAAACACCCAACCTGTTAATATAGAACACTTTTACAAGAAATAGTTTTTTCCTTCAAAAATTAGAAGTCGCCATGCCACCACATGCCATGACATCAATTTAGAGATACAAGAAGCATGGAAAAAAAGGGAAATATGACATTCCCAAAGGAAAACAATAATTCTTTAATATCAGACCCCAAACAACAGGAAATCTATGAAATATCTGAAAAGGAATTCCAAACAAAAATCTTAAGGTAACTCAATATGATGCAAGAAAATATGGATGGAAATAAAAATAAAATCAGAAAAATATCCCAGGACACGAAGGAGAGAATTCAATAAAGAGATAGATACTATAAAGTAGAACAAAGAAGAAATCCTGGAACTAAAGAATTAATTCAAAGAATAAAAAATACAACTGAGAGCATAAGCAACAGTCTAGAGCAAGTGGAAGAAAGAATTTCTGAACTTGAAAACAGTCTTTTTTTAATTAACCCAGTTGGAACAAAAAGAAGAAAAAGGAGCTTAAAAAAATGAGGAAGGCCTATGAGATCTACCAGAAAACCTTAAGCATACAAACATTCATGGATGTTCCAGAAGGGGAAGAGAAAGGAAAAGACATTGGAGTCCTATTTAATGAAATAATTACTAGAAATTTCCCAAGTATTAGGAGAGATATGGTCTTTCAGATCCAAGAAGCTCAAAGATGCCCAAACTGATTCAACCCAAAAATGTCCTCTCCAACACACATTATAGTCAAATAGTCATAAGTCAACAACAAAGACAGAATTCTAAATACAACAAGAGAAAAGCAACAATTCACCTGTAAGGAAATCCCCACCACACCAACAGCAGACTTCTCAACAGAAACTTTACAAGCCAGGAGAGAGTGGGATAATATATTCAAAGTGATAAAAGAAAAAAAAAAAAAAAACTGCCAGCCAAGAATACTATACCCAGCAGAGCTCTCCTTCAGAAATGAAGGGGAAATAGTATTTCCCAGACAGACAAAAACTGTGGGAATTTACTACCCTGAGACTGGCCCTCAAAGAAATCTTCAGGGGAGTCTAATATATGTAATCAAAAGAGCAATAACTACCATCATGAATATGTAATAAAGAATAAAACCAACTAGTAGAGCAGATACACATATGAGAAACAGGAAAAAAAAAACACAACTGTCTTATCACCACACACACACACAAAACAAAAACAAAGAAACAAAACACACACATGCACATAGAAAGGAACAAAATAAATATAAAACAACCTTAAAAATGAATAAAATGTCAGAAAGTAAGGCAGTACCTTTCACTAGCAGGCCTGAATGTAAATGGCTTAAATTTCTCACTTAAAAGAGATGGTCTGAAAGAATGGATTAAAAAACTAGATCTAACTACATGCTGACTGCAAGAAATTCACTTCAGCAGCAAAGACACACACAGACTAGTAGTGAAGGGATGGAGAAAGATATTCCATGCAAATGAAACCAAAAACTAGCAGGAGTAGCTATACTTAAACAGAACAGACCTTAAGCCAAACACTATAAAAAGAGAAAATGAATGTCATTATATAATGATAAACAGATCAATACAAGAGGATATAACAATCATATATGCACCCAACATCAGAGCATTCATATAAATAAAGCAATTATTATTGGATTTAAAGGGAGAGATTAAAACCACAATACAATAATAGTTGGGGATGTCCAGACCCATATCTCAGCATTAGACAGAGCATCTAGACAAAAACTTAACAAAGAAACATTGGATTTAAACTGCACTGTAGACCAAATGGACTTGACAGACATTTACAGAACATTTTATCCAACAACTGGAGAATATACATTCTTCTTATCAGTACATGTATCATTCTCCAGGATAGACCACATGTTAAGCCACAAATCAAGTCTTAACAAATTTTAAAAGATTGAAATCATATCAAGCATTTATTCAGAACAAAATTGATTAAAACTAGAAATCAATAACAAGCAAAACTTTGGAAAATATATAAATACATGGAAATTAAACAACATGCTCTTGAATGATTAATGGGTCAAAGAAGAAATGAAGCAAGAAATCAAAAAATTTCTTGAAACATATGAAAATAAAGACACATGTCAAAACCTATGGAATACTGCAAAAACAGTACTAAGAGGGAAGTTTATTGCAGTAAGTGTTTACATCAAAAAGGTTGAAAGATCTCATATAAACAGTCTAATGTTATACCTTAAGGAACTACAAAACAAGAATACTCCAACCCGAAAATTGGTAGATGGAAAGTGTGGAATATGCTATAAAGCATATGTACTTCACAGGGCCTGGTTTTCAGAGCCTTGCAGTTTCAAATATTGACCTTGAGGAGGACTAGGAATTTTCCTCTGGTGTAAGATAAAGATTTGTGGCACAGCAAGGTTGCTGACTCAAGGACAGACTAGTTACTATTGTTATGTAAAGATACTGAGAAATTGCTGTAAGAAGGAATGTTTGCTAAGATCAAACTGTTGTTGATAGGACCACTTAATTACCTTACTGGAATGTCATCTGGCTTGTTTCACTGAAAGTTACCAGCCTATACTGTTAAACTATAACCCCACCTATGTTCTCTTCCTGTAACTTCCTGGTCTGGAAAATAAATGCAGGAAGAGAACCCCAATTTGGGGTTAATTTCCTGAGGAAGGGCTGCCTCTCACTGGAGGGTGCCTGGGAAGCTAACCTCTTTGGGGCCTCACAATGCTCAGAAGAGATGGGCTTTGAGTAATCCTTTGCATCTCCATCACCCAGGTGAAGTGGGGTGACAAATCTGTGGGGGTAAAAGCAACACAAAGCGACAAAATGGTGCCCCATATGAGGATGTTCTCCATGGTTCGGAGACTGACCTGCCAAGCATTAGAGAGGAAATGGACATCCAATTCATCCCGGCAAGGGAGTCCCTAATACGGGAGATGCACCCCGGTAAGGGAATCACAGGTGGCTTTCGATTAGTGATTGCACGCCTGTGGCAGGTCAAAGTTAGGTCTTTTTCAACCCCTGAGATATGTTTTTCCTTCTCTTTACTTTTAAAATATGAATAACTTGTTAACAAAAGGGGAGACTGAACATACATTACAACTCCAATGTCTCCTTAAAGCAGCAGGCTGTAAGTAACTGAATGGCAGCTTGTAAAACTGTTAGTGGATATTAAACAACCATGTCCTTAATACCTCAAGGAAGGGAGCCTTAACATAAAAATTTGGGAACAAATTGGTCACTGGTTAATTATGCAATGGGTCTCATTAAGGCTCCCCACCTGACAACTAGGAATCTATGCCAAGTGGCTCTGAGACCTATCCAAGACCTTAAAAAAAACTAAGACATGTTTATGTCACCAAAAAAGGATAAAACTTAACCTTTGCCAGGGACTAAGAAAACTTTAAATTGGACAATATAGAGTAAAAGAAGTTAATATTTCTTTACAGTGTTGGTATCGTTTGAGCATGTTTTTCTTTCTTATCTGCACAATGCT
>NW_007731779.1:140548-149433 GCF_000696425.1 Galeopterus variegatus | reverse complement strand
CATCAGTCACTATTTCCTATTGAACTTATCTGTTGAATATCACAGCTCAGCCACGACCTACCTAAGTGTGGTCTTGAGCAACTTACTTAAACTTTTCTAGCCCTCGGAACCCTTCATCTATAATATGCAGATTATACAGTAATTATTAAGACTAGAAGTAATATACGTAAACGGTCCATAATAGAGTGTCATACAATATAGTTGTTGTTGGCTCTAAATTTTATGTATAGAAAAGATTTATGGGAAACAATACTATTGAAGAGGCTGGTAAAGGATTTGCATTGGAGCCTAATTATAGCGCAAAAATATACTTTTATTTGGACCGTGTTTATCTCAGGTGCTAGAAAACAGCGAAGATCACGGAACACCAATGAATATCAAGGAAGACAGGAGGACATTGGAATGCTGTTGACAGGTAAAGATGGAGGATGAGGGTAGTGGTTACAACCAAGTTTAAAGGTCAACACACGCTCGGCAGTACTAGTTGTTAGAAAACAAATACAAAGAAGCCATTGGTTTTTATGAGCCCATAGTCAAGAAGCATTACGATAACATCCTGAATGTCAGTGCTATTGTACTAGCTAACCTCTGTGTTTCATATATCATGACAAGTCAGAATGAAGAAGCCGAGGAGTTGATGAGGAAGATCGAAAAGGAGGAAGAGCAGCTCTCCTATGATGACCCAAATAAGAAGATCTATCACCTCTGCATTGTGAATTTGGTGATAGGAACACTTTATTGTGCTAAGGGAAATTATGACTTTGGTATTTCTCGAGTTATCAAAAGCCTGGAACCTTATAATAAAAAACTGGGAACTGATACCTGGTATTATGCCAAAAGATGCTTCCTGTCCTTATTAGAAAACATGTCAAAACACACAATCATGCTGCGTGACAGTGTTATTCAAGAATGTATCCAGTTTCTAGAACACTGTGAACTTTATGGCAGAAACATACCTGCTGTTATTGAACAACCCCTGGAAGAAGAAAGAATGCATATTGGAAAGAATACGGTCACATATGAATCTAGACAGTTGAAAGCTTTGATTTATGAGATTATAGGGTGGAATATGTAGTCATGGCTGATAATGACTATCGAAATGGCTTTATGAAAAGGCTTTGTTACCTATATTTCACACTCTTTTCATCTGTATCTTTATTTTTGTTTCGTGTTGAACTTTGTACACTTAAAATTATGATACAAATATTATGTTTGAGCAACTTTTTCATTTAATTAAGAAGAGTAGGGACCATGCAGTGTAAGCTGAACCATTTCTGCTTTGTTTTAGCTAGTGACAATCATCAGGTCTTGCCCTCAAGTAACAATTGCGAGAGTGCTGTCTTTTTATAAGCAAGTAACCCTAAATAGCAGTTGATATTTAGCTTCGGGTTGTCTAAAAGACGGTGGCATGAGCCAATGAACTGCTGCAGTGGGCATGTATGCATTCCTCAGATGACTGGTATGTAAGTGATTGCTAGCCCAAGGCTGGACCATTTCTCCATCAGTCAATAAAGATAGGTCTATTTTACCATCTCAGGATAAACTGCCCAATAAATATATTCGTAACTATATGTTTCCACAGCTTTTTAGTCCTTTAACTTTCTGGATCTCAACAAAGTCCAGTTTAGACCTTGGTCTATGCCCTTTTAGAAGTATAGACACTAAAGAGTAGAGAGTTTTTTTTTTCTTGATTCTTTTCAAGTTATGAGGTTTGGTCAGTGACTTAATTTTTCTTCCATAATTTGGTGATTGTTTGGTTCTTAAGTTTTATAATCAACGTTTCTCTTCATTTTCCATTTTTGATTTTCCAGAATTGATTGTGCCTCCTTGTGAATACTGAGAAATATTGTGTGAAAGCTTTCTAATATTTTTAGTATAGGGAAAACTCAGCACTGGACTGAGAATGAGAAAACTAAGGTTTAAGTTCCAGACCTTCTACAGTCTAGTTTTAGGCCTTAATTCATTTAATCCTTGGGGTCTCACAATTATTTGAACTACTAGATGCTCTTTACAATTACTTTTGGCTGTAACATCTGATTTTGTATAAGCCATATAGAAGAAAGTTGCTTTTCTTCTTTTATGACTTTAGTATATAAACAAGTCAGTCAGGAAATGAAATATATAATTGGATTTCAAATGAATGTTTTCCAGTATTTTAGCTTACAGTAAATGTTAGCCCCTAAGGTAAAATGTTTGATATCTTGTTGTTGTACGTTATACTGATTACTACTATGAAATTTGGATTTTTGCCTTTTTATTTGGAGTTTTTGGTTACAACTCTAGCTATAAATGTATATAAAGCAAGGAAGCAAGACACAATAGAGACGAAGAAGCTGTCAAAAAGGCAGTAAATGAATATGATGACACCCTTGAGAAGTATATTCCCGTGTTGATGGCCCAGGCAAAAATCTACTGGAACCTGGAAAATTATTCGATGGTGGAAAAGATCTTCCGCAAATCTGTGGAATTCTGTAATGACCATGATGTGTGGAAGTTGAATGTGGCTCATGTTCTGTTCATGCAGGAAAACAAATACAAAGAAGCCATTGGTTTTTATGAGCCCATAGTCAAGAAGCATTACGATAACATCCTGAATGTCAGTGCTATTGTACTAGCTAACCTCTGTGTTTCATATATCATGACAAGTCAGAATGAAGAAGCCGAGGAGTTGATGAGGAAGATCGAAAAGGAGGAAGAGCAGCTCTCCTATGATGACCCAAATAAGAAGATCTATCACCTCTGCATTGTGAATTTGGTGATAGGAACACTTTATTGTGCTAAGGGAAATTATGACTTTGGTATTTCTCGAGTTATCAAAAGCCTGGAACCTTATAATAAAAAACTGGGAACTGATACCTGGTATTATGCCAAAAGATGCTTCCTGTCCTTATTAGAAAACATGTCAAAACACACAATCATGCTGCGTGACAGTGTTATTCAAGAATGTATCCAGTTTCTAGAACACTGTGAACTTTATGGCAGAAACATACCTGCTGTTATTGAACAACCCCTGGAAGAAGAAAGAATGCATATTGGAAAGAATACGGTCACATATGAATCTAGACAGTTGAAAGCTTTGATTTATGAGATTATAGGGTGGAATATGTAGTCATGGCTGATAATGACTATCGAAATGGCTTTATGAAAAGGCTTTGTTACCTATATTTCACACTCTTTTCATCTGTATCTTTATTTTTGTTTCGTGTTGAACTTTGTACACTTAAAATTATGATACAAATATTATGTTTGAGCAACTTTTTCATTTAATTAAGAAGAGTAGGGACCATGCAGTGTAAGCTGAACCATTTCTGCTTTGTTTTAGCTAGTGACAATCATCAGGTCTTGCCCTCAAGTAACAATTGCGAGAGTGCTGTCTTTTTATAAGCAAGTAACCCTAAATAGCAGTTGATATTTAGCTTCGGGTTGTCTAAAAGACGGTGGCATGAGCCAATGAACTGCTGCAGTGGGCATGTATGCATTCCTCAGATGACTGGTATGTAAGTGATTGCTAGCCCAAGGCTGGACCATTTCTCCATCAGTCAATAAAGATAGGTCTATTTTACCATCTCAGGATAGGCTGCCCAATAAATATATTCATAACTATATGTTTCCACAGCTTTCTAGTCCTTTAACTTTCTGGATCTCAACAAAGTCCAGTTTAGACCTTGGTCTATGCCCTTTTAGAAGTATAGACACTAAAGAGTAGAGAGTTTTTTTTTTCTTGATTCTTTTCAAGTTACGAGGTTTGGTCAGTGACTTAATTTTTCTTCCATAATTTGGTGATTGTTTGGTTCTTAAGTTTTATAATCAACGTTTCTCTTCATTTTCCATTTTTGATTTTCCAGAATTGATTGTGCCTCCTTGTGAATACTGAGAAATATTGTGTGAAAGCTTTCTAATATTTTTGGTATAGGGAAAACTCAGCACTGGACTGAGAATGAGAAAACTAAGGTTTAAGTTCCAGACCTTCTACAGTCTAGTTTTAGGCCTTAAATTCATTTAATCCTTGGGGTCTCACAATTATTTGAACTACTAGATGCTCTTTACAATTACTTTTGGCTGTAACATCTGATTTTGTATAAGCCATATAGAAGAAAGTTGCCTCTCTTCTTTCATGACTTTAGTATATAAATAAGTCAGTCAGGAAATGAAATATATAATTGGATTTCAAATGAATGTTTTCCAGTATTTTAGCTTACAGTAAATGTTAGCCCCTAAGGTAAAATGTTTGATATCTTGTTGTTGTACGTTATACTGATTACTACTATGAAATTTGGATTTTTGCCTTTTTATTTGGAGTTTTTGGTTACAACTCTAGCTATAAATGTATATAAAGCAGTCCCTAGTTTCCGCTATGGCTGTGCATAAAGAATTTTGTAAATATTTCTCCTTTTAGTTTATGTGCTAATGTATGTATTTGTTGGGGAAGGGGAGATTTGCTATTTGCTATTTGGCTTCCCCCAAATGATAAGCTACTCTTCAGTTCAGTTTTATTGACAGGGTATTATGATGTGTATTTTTCCCCAATTATTTTTTAAATAATTAGAGCCTCTCCTGCCCCTGAGGTAAAGGCCTCCAACTGCCAGTCTTCCAGAAATCTGTGAACAGAGGCACAGGTGAAGCGAAGATGTAATGGAGATTTAGCTAAGTGATTACTTCACAACCCTCCTTGGATCCCCTTCATGTCCAAATTTCAATAGTTAATCAAATGTCTACTGCCATTAACAGAACAGAAATATGGATAACAGAGTGGAAGTAACAGATGCAGATCTACTTCTGTAACTAACTCACCAAATCCAATCAGTCCGTATACCCTTGTTTAATACAAGGAGAGGAGGTTGTGCAGACTTCCCACAAAGACAAAGCCACATAGAAAAAGACAAATCTCCAGTTTATTATGCTTCCTTTTGGAGTGTTTTCTTTTCCTGTCTTCAAGGGGTCTGTTTAAGAGATACTGGTATTTATTGCTGCAGAATGTATCACAAGATAAGAAATGAAAAATTTTATCTTCCTTACTAATCCCCTTTTTTTCCCCTTTTTTATCTTTTCCCTTTTGTCAATTATAGGGACACTTTTTTCTGATAGCTGGCAGTTAAAACCGCAACCAGGTATGAAAGATGCATACCAAGTGTCAGGTGAGCTAGCACTATAATTAAGAAGGTGGCTTTAGAAACCCTTTAACATTTTTCAATAAAAAGTGATGCTCAAATTGGTAAAGCCAGAAAAAATTTTAAGAGACTCACCAAAAGCACTGTATTTATATTTGCAGTAGCCCCCATCTTTTTCTTTTAAATTCTTTGACCTCATAGAAGGATAACAGAGTGGAAGTAACAGATGCAGATCTACTTCTGTAACTAACTCACCAAATCCAATCGTCCTTATACCCTTGTTTAATACAAGGAGAGGAGGTTGTGCAGACTTCCCACAAAGACAAAGCCACATAGAACAAGACAAATCTCCAGTTTATTATGCTTCCTTTTGGAGTGCTTTCTTTTCCTGTTTTCAAGGGGTCTGTTTAAGAGATACTGGTATTTATTGCTGCAGAATGTATCACAAGATAAGAAATGAAAAATTTTATCTTCCTTACTAATCCCCTTTTTTTCCCGTTTTTAATCTTTTCCCTTTTGTCAATTATAGGGACACTTTTTTCTGATAGCCGGCAGTTAAAACCACAACCAGGTATGAAAGATGCATACCAAGTGTCAGGTGAGCTAGCACTATAATTAACAAGGTGGCTTTAGAAACCCTTTAACAGTTTTCAATAAAAAGTGATGCTCAAATTGGTAAAGCCAGAAAAAAATTTAAGAGACTCACCAAAAGCACTGTATTTATATTTGCAGTAGCCCCCATCTTTTTCTTTTAAATTCTTTGACCTCATAGAAAAACAGTGACTGAAATTTTAAAGACATGCAATATTTTTATTATTTAAAATGTTCTGTGACATTGGGAATTAAATATACTCAACTCTAGAGGATACTTGAAAAATAGGGCTAGGTATTAGCTAGAAGATAATTCATTTGTTAGCCATAGGCATAGTGTTTAATATTTTCTTGAGGAGTAAGTCTTTACAAGGCAATTACTTTATACTTGAATCCACTATTAACTGAGTTTCTTTTGGTTGTTTAGATCAGTTCCCTTGGATTGGGACCAGATAGATTCTATTCAGCTGAAATCCTTTTTACAGCATCATAATGTATATGAGGGTACTTCAGAAAGTTCAAGGAAAGATTCTATTATCTTTTGATTCTATTTTTCCATGAACTTTTTGAAGTACCCTCATGTGTATTAGGAAAGTAATTGCCTTCATAGGGAAATATTAGAAAATAGAGAATTCTATGTACATTTCTACTATGAAAGATAAGCATTTGTTTAAGTAAGACCTGCCAATAACTTGATCGCAAATATTTTCAGATGAACTAAGCTGAGCCCAAGTTCTTGTTCAAAAAAGAAATTTGCTTATGTTTAAAAAGAAAAAAAAAGAAAATTAAACACATCATTATCGATGACTGGATACCTTAGTTCAAAATAACAAATGGCTAAAATTGTACTGTGCAAATAGGACCCTAGTAAGGTATGTAAGAAAGCGTTTATTGCTATTATTATTTTGTTTTCAATTATTTTATTAGGAGAGGCAAATGCTTAAAATAAAGGACACATTACTAAAAGTTTCACCAGCACTCATGGCAACTGCTATAAAGAGTATGTCCACAGAGAGCCCACAGACTCTTAAGGCCATGTTAAGACTCAGAAGTAAATTACTAGATGGTGAGTTTTTTAGTCAGTCTCTTCTGTAAAAACCCAACCTCTTAGTCCCAGTTATTCCAAATTTGCCAAAGCCATATTGTATAGTTTATGTACTTCACATATGAAAAGGAGAATATATACTTTTGGGAAAATAAGATGTCTATTTCATTTTTAAGTCAGGAAGTACTACAGCAAGAGATGGTTACGTCCTAACATTGTAAAACAAAAGAAAGCTTCAGAAATCGGATCATAATATAAACACTTTGCTGAAAACCATTCTGTTAAAGGCAATACCACATATGCTAAGGAGTGCCATTATGTCGTGTGTTTACTAGAAAGACAAAACTTTTTTTGTAGTTAATAAGGAATTTTGTTTCTAGATCTTTTGTTCTTGTATTGATTCATTACTATTAAACTGTTTTGACAAAATGCTAAGGAACAGAGGAGAGTTACATATGATTTGACCAAGATGCTGAAAGTCATTTCAGAAACTAAGGAGACTATTTTTCTGACAATGTACACAAGATTTATAATGAAATGACTGGCAAAATTACAAAATTATACTGGAAATAATCATGTGAAATAGAAAATGGGAAATCATAAATGCAATCTTTTAACACTGTAGATATGACTTAAATAGATTTTTTAAATTACAAATTGGGTATTAAGAATGTATCTGCAAGTAGAGCCTGAACAATGAGGGCTTGTACTCGCTCCTCTCTTGAATCACAAAACTGAGGCTCAGAGAGATTAACATGACTTGCCCAAGATCACAGAGCCAAATAGTGGCAAAGCCAGGATCAGAATCCAGGGATTCTGGCTCGGTTCCCATGCTCTTTCCACTCTACCACATTCCTCCCCTTATGTTTTTTTCCAAATTATTCTATCAATGGTAAGCATTTCTTTTTCCAGAGCTATGACTTTCACCACTTCCATGCTATTGATTATTTAAATGGTGGTTTAATATGCTTTTTCCAAAATACACTAAGTGAGCACATTCCTGGGCTGGCCTAAATTACACTACAATTTCCAAAAGTGTGCTGGAGGGGTCTTGAGCAGACACAGCATATTGTTTGCAGTAGGCAAAGATTTAGCTGCAGTGCAACCTGGGTTGGGCACAAAGATTATTGACCCACCTGTTGTTTCATCACCTCTTTAAAAATCACTTTTTATGATCCTTCTTTAAGTTAGCGATTTTCTTCTCTCCATTACAGTTTCTAGCCACCAAACACGTAAAAAACAGCTGTCAGAAGGCTTCTCTGCACTTCAAGTGCAAAGGGCTGTGTATTTATTCAGAAATCACAGCAGAAAGCCAGCTGATTCCACAGCTATTTACAGAGTGTTACCAGAGACTTTTGGGGCTCCATAAAGCTTTGCTTTTACTTGCAAAGTCCATTAGAATCACACTCTTAAACACTTACCCTCTTCCAGGCAATCGATTACTCATTTTAACTTAGGTTTGGGGAGGAAAATTAAAAGCAAGCCAAAAACAAAAACAGATAGAGTACCTGTTATGTACCTTTTTCCCCACTTGGTATTAATAATTCTTAGTCCTCACTTTACATCAGAATCAGCTGGTAAACTTTTTAAAAAGTAGAGATGCTTGGGCCCTAATCTCTAAAGATTCTGTTTCAATTTATGGAGTTGAGAGTAAGAGAAGGGGTGAGTTTTTAAAAAGTTCCCCCCTAAGATGATTCTAATGTGTAGCCAAGATAGATAACTACTGTTGTGTACGAACACACTAGTGGCTACGTGGTTGCTGCATGCCAGTTTGGAGGGTGGGGTGCAACCTGTTTGAGAATAAAATGACCCTGATGCCCAAACTAAAGAAATTATTAAAAATGAATAAATGAAACAAATCAGAGGATCTGAATTTTTTAAGGCATTCAAACTGGGGTATTCTGGTTTATTCATATGCAGCTTTTTAACCAGTGAAATCTCTTTAAAAAAATTTTTTTAATATCATGCATTTAAGAATTCTTAAGAAATCTTTGACTTTCATAGAAGAAATATTAAAAAAACACTAAAGTAGCTAGAAGCTATGAAATTTGATAGTGGAAACTCTTTAAAGAGGGTTTCCAGAATTTAAAAGTATTTTGATACTTTTTTCCTTCAAAGACTCCTAAGTATCATTTACTATT
>NW_007731779.1:135521-139816 GCF_000696425.1 Galeopterus variegatus | reverse complement strand
CTGGAGTGTCCTTCTTGCACCTGTTGTTTTTCAAGTGCCTTTAGCTCAACATAATCAATATGCCAAAGCAGTATATTTTGGAGTGGCATATCCTGAACTCCTTCTCTATCATCACTATTAGTTATTATACTTTGCTAAAGTCAAAAGTAACTCCATATGTGCATTATCATAACCATTCTCACCAATAGTTTCGTTGGCTTTGGATGCACTTGGCTTTGGATGCACCCAATTTGTTCTCCTAATACAGACCACATTCATCTGGTCTCCCTATGAATATGGATTCCCCCAAACCAGATTCCATTTCCATGTGTGCACTTATATACGTCTTTTAAAAATTTGCATTGAAAATATAATACTCAATGGTTATGGCGGTTTATAACCCAATATGAATTCCTACCCCCATGTTCCCCCCACCCCCTCAAATGGCTTGGCAGCACATTAGAATAAACTGGGAAGCTTTTAAAACTCTCATGCCCCAGGCTGCATCCCAAAACAATTAAAGCAGAATTTCTGGGGGTGAAATCCAGGTATCCGTATTTTTCTCAACTTTTAAAATCCAGCCAAGGTTGAGAACCACTGCTCTAAGTCAATCATTGCGATATCCCTTTCTATGACTAATTTACGAATTACAAAGCATGAGAGGAAGTCTCCTGGAAGGCTGCTGGAAAAGCTTCACCCCTTTAAAAAATAAAAAAGAATATAAGAAAGAGTCCCTCTTCTTCCTCTGGGCATTGCCGATGTGATTCTGCTGACCATCTGATGACCATGACAGAAACTAGCCTAAGGATGAAGGTGACTTTGAAGATACCAAAGAAATAGAAAGAACTTGAGTCCTTTATGACATCTTTGGGCCACTGTATTACCTATCCTGGAGCCTGACCCACCTCTGAGTCTCCTGTAGAATGGAAATAATAAATTATTTTATTGTTTGAACTTTTTTGTTACTTTTATTTAAAAGCATCCTGAACACAGGCACCACTGACAAAGACTCTCTCTTCAGCCAAACTCTACTCAGGCTCCTCTGAATTTTTCAAACAGGTCTTCACTTTTGAACTTCCATTTCTGTCTATGCATTGTTCAATTTTAATGAGAATCTTACTAAGTTGGTTTAGCTAGAATCCCCCTTTCTCTATGTCTAATCAATCTCAATATGTTATTGGGTTCCTCATCCTCCACCATCCCCCAGATGACATCTTACCACCCTGGTCTGCCTTCAGCAAGAATCTCATTAAGCTGAGTTAGCCAGAATCCCTGTCCCCTTACCTCTGATGTTTCCTCTTGGTAATTTTCCATCCACTGATCCCCACCCTGTTCCCTGGCCATAAATTCTCACTTGCCCATGTTGTATTTGGAGTTGAGCCCAATCTCTCTCCCCTACTGCAAAATCCTATTGCAGTGGTCCCTGTACCTATGGAGACAGCTCCCTACCACCACTTTGAATAAAGGATGCCTTACCATCTTTCACAAGTGTCACTGAATAATTTTTTCTTTAGCACCATACACAGGCCATACATTTTGAGTGTTGTCAGGAGGTGATGTATATTCCCAAACATTCTGGTAATCCAGTCTTCCTTGAGACCCAGCATCACTCCTTAGGTTCAGGTAAGTAGTACGAAATTAATTGACCTTTATAAAGACATTGCCTGAAATGTTGGTTGTCAGGAGGTGATGTATATTCCCAAACATTCTGGTAATCCAGTCTTCCTTGAGACCCAGTATCACTCCTTAGGTTCAGGTAAGTAGTACGAAATTAATTGACCTTTATAAAGACATTGCCTGAAATGTTAACTTCATTAGTATTAACTGCTCATCCAGTCTTTTGAAATTACAACAGCTACTCATGAGATTGGGTATTCCTTCATTTTCTTGGGAGAGCATTCACTTATGCAGAAGTAAACAGAGAATTAAATTGCCCTACCCAAATGAACTATCCTGAAGTCTACAGCTTGCTCACTGCTTCTTGGCAAAACCACAAGATAAACACTAGTGCATATAGTGACTCATATGGAAAACATATTCCTCAATTTTAAAATTTCCTCCACATTCATGTAAGGTTGTTTCAGTAAAATCTCAATAATAATAGAAGAATAAAATGAAAATGAAAACAACGGCAGCATTTATTCATGTATAGTAAACCTAAGTGTTAAAGTGAGGCAACCTCATCTTTTCTCTGGTGAAAAATGCTAATCTATGTATTGCACTATTTCAGCCTTGGCCCTTTCCAGCTATAAACCTGATTATAGGAAAAGCTTCATAAAAAATAAATACTTTAGTTCTTCCTAATAATTCCCCTTAGCACTGTATTCCACTTATCAGGCCCAACTTATTCTGAGTTGTTGGCTTACATCAGTTCTCTAAAAGAAGGACACAAGAAACTCAAATTCAAACCAGTTGGTCTATATCACATCAGGGGATTGGGACAGTTGATTTACTCACATAATCGTTTTAAACATCTACCAGGAAAAGTTCTAAGAATTTATTGTCTCCTCCTGCCATCTTTGGGCCTACAAAAAACAAAACAAAATCCTTCTATGAAATCTGAAACTCCAGTCACTGATTTCCTGGCTGATGTCATTTCCAAAGCATGGTGTAGCCCTGTGATAGTCGCAGTGGGGGTCTGCCTCTCTATGGGGTTTCCATCTGTTTGCCATCAGAAAGAACCTCTTTGGGGAGCCATGGTAAATGCAGAGAGCACCCATTCCTCCCCATGGGTCCCAGAGTCTTGTATTAGTCTTTCTAGAATCAACTGCTGTTAGGATTGAATGTGCTTAAATTCCTCCAGAATAAGAAGGTGTATAGAATTACATTGCTATAACTTTAGTTTTCATCCATGTTTGGCTTATCATAGGCTATTTTGTAAAAATTTTCCATATAATTCTGAAATGACTATGCAAACGTTACTGAAATAAAAATTCAGTTCCTGAAATCTTTTCCTTTGGGAGAAAAGTTTTCTGTATAACTTTATGTACTGCACTTATTATAAAACAGCTTGCATTTGAAGCAACTCTTTCTGAGCTCCTGAGATCCAAAGTTGATTAAAAATACAAAGATTCTGTGTCAGAAGGCTATTTATTCATTTCTTATTAAGGGTCAACAGATGATACAATGAGTTAAAGAAAAGAAAACAGATGATAATGACAAGAGATTTCAAAACTAATCTTTTGCAGATCAGCTTCAATACAGATAATCCACTCTAAAGAATTGGGGGATTCACAGTGGTACCAAGTTATAACTAACTGGGAATTGAGTGCATTCATCCAGCAATAAATGCATTAATGGTTGTTTTTATTATCAAAGAAACAAAGCTTGAATTAATTACACAGGAATGTTTAACAAGGGAAAAGTTTTCATGAAGATCAGACTTTTTCTCCTCTCCATTCTTCCCTACTGGCCTTGCAGCTTTCACAGTGCCTGAACAAAAACAGACTCTCCATTATATTCCTCAAGGAATAATTTATTAAACGTGTTTTTATAAATTGGACTTTCTGTGTTTATGTGCCATTTCCTCAGAGAAGGCTGACTACAAGGATGAAGTAGAAATAATATCGCTTTTCAATATTCCTCAAGCCCCAATTCCTAGAAAAGACAAGAATACAAAGGTCTTTCTATTCATCCTGTCAAATGCCAGTTTGTTTCTGAACAGTTTCCCCAAGTTCAGTATCAAATGAGGCATGGTCCCCAATGGGTAACAGGGAGGGAAAGTCTTCCTCATCACACTGGGGAAAAGGAAATATGAACACTAAACCAAATGACTGTAAAAGAATGGAAAGGGATGAAGGAAAACCTCAAGAAAGAGGATAAGGCGTGAGAGAAAGGCCAGGTGACAAAGGCAATAAGCATCTTGCCTTTAAAGAAACGATGAAATTATGACCACTACTTTTACGTGACTTAAACACGAGGTATGTTACCATAGTGTTTTCTAAAGCATGTGGCGTGCCTGAGATAATTAACTGATATGAATTTAGTCGGGATGCAGATCACTATTTTTAATAGTCATGTATTTATTTTACTGTGCATGTGTGCACACATGTACACACACACACACCTAACACTTGAAACCTGGAATTTCATGATTCTACTCCTTAGGATGAGGCTAAAATTAAAAATGGCTTTATTGAAAGAAATATTTTAAGTAATAATACATATAGTACTTGGCTATGGCAAGAAGCATGTTGGTGAGACTTGAATGGCTACAGTTCAGGAAATTTTGGTTTAGGCCAATGGAACACAGAATATCATGTGAGGGTGTCAGGAGAAACCTACCTGTCACTAAGCAAAAGTGCAAGTTTTACCCA
>NW_007731779.1:131776-134337 GCF_000696425.1 Galeopterus variegatus | reverse complement strand
GACTGCCCCTAGGTGATGCATGACATTGAGCAGGTCATTTAACCTCTGAGCCTCAGTTTCCATTTCTATCAAACAAGGCACCTGACCAGGTCATAGCCAGGATCACTTCAGCTCCATTCTGTCGGGCTCACCACCTCTAAATGATAACTGCTTTACCTTCTATTTGCAGGCAATTCTAAGGCCTCTTATTTGCTTTATTGTTCCTTCATCTTCAAGTTTATAAATGTGTTTTACCTTTATGAATATAGAAGAGATTAAAATTCAACTACACCAAAACAAAAAATTGTAACTCCATTATGAATGCAACAAACAGATAATCTAGGATGATAAAAGAATGTGAAAAAGTGAGAACAGCTGGAGTATTACGGTTATAGAATTATGAGTGATTTGTCTTTTTTTTAAAAAGTTCATAACCATTGCATAATAAACATAATCCAAGAAGATGGAAAAGTCCATGTAAAAGGCAAAATGGAGGTTAAGTATCCAACTGCAGCCGCTGGAGATTTTAAGAGGTGGACCCAAAGCAATCAGCAGACCCAGGAGCACTCGCCTCCAGGCCGCTGCTCCCGGTGTGTGCTTCAGCCTTGCAATAAAGCTTCCCATTTTTCAGGATATTGAATTTGGGTTCAGGGAAAACCAGACATCATGTAATCACAGTTTGGAATTACAGTGTATATCTAATAAAAGCCCACAAAACTTGCCAAAAAAATTTTTTTTCCCAGAATCTCTTAAAGAGCTATGTGTTTGCTAAGAGAAGGGAAATGGGAAAGAAATCATGTGTAAGGGAAACATTTTCACAGAACCAAGGTGACTTCAGACCAGGCAGAGATATTAGCAGATGGCTTAAAATTGAACTCCTTTTTCAAGGGAACCCCCCTTTTGAAGGAAAAGAAGGAAGGGGGACAGGGAATCAGTCAGCAGTGCAGAGTTGAACAGAGCCTTGTTCAGACTGGATCCTGGGGAGGCCTACCCCACCGTCTTCTGCTTCTGCTGACATGCTGCTCTGTGGAGAGGGCAGAGATCTTTTTCTGATCTCTGTGTAAAATTAATGATGTACCCTACACATTTGGATTATTGGAGACACAAGGCCAACATCATGGTGTGGACCTATGTAGCCACACAGGGCTTTACACATGAAAGGGCCCCCATGCTTGGTTTAATACTTTGCTGTCACTGTTTTGAAGTTCTTAATTTATGAACTAGGGACCGCACATTTACATTTTGCAATGGGACTTGAAAATTATGTAGCTGATATTGGCTGAACAATTTTGTGAGGCTGTTTATATTACTGCATAGATTTCTCACATTGCTGCTTTGTGGTGANACAATTTTGTGAGGCTGTTTATATTACTGCATAGATTTCTCACATTGCTGCTTTGTGGTGAACCCCTACAGCATGCTTAGCTGTGGCCCACTGGGAGCTGTCTGTGTCTTCCCATGTGTTCCGTATTGCAGACTGTGGGCCTTTCCCATAGGGATTACTCATTCTTCCCTTAGAAACTCCAGGTCTGAGCCTGCGTTGTACACATACAGTCCAGCATGAATTCTGTCTCTTCTCCAAATGTCTGGAGTCCCATCTTCTTTCTTACCATGGTTGCTCTAAGAATGCACCACCCTTTTAGAATCAACATGAAAATGGTTGAGTCCTTCTGAAAACTTTGCCTGGGGCAAAGATCAGTGTAAGCTCTGCTACTCTGAGCATGCCACGGTTACCTTCATAAGGCCTTGTGTGTGGCAAACAGCAAAGAGGCCTCCAGTGCTCTATGTCATCTTGCTTAAACCTCTGTGTAATAGAGCTCCTTTAATATTCCAGCAAAATTCCTCTTCTCCCAAGCCCCCTCCCAGGGCAGTGCAGAAAAGAAACTAAACACTGTCCTGCACAAAAACAGGGCTCACTGCCTCAAGGGGAGAGGAGAGGAAGAAGAGAGAAAAGAGGAAGCAGCTTGCAATTTTGAGAAAATACTTTTCAATGTCAATTTCAACTGTACCAACTGAAAATTAATGTCGTCATGGGATGAGACTGGCAGGCACAGTGTAAGAGGTACAGGAATGAGCATACCTGCAGCTCACCCTGGTAGAAATATTGAAAAATTAATCTGACCGATAGACTTCAGGCCCACTCTTCTCCATGCAATAAAAAGTCCCCTCCTCCTTACTATTTTGTGAGGTTTGAACAGCAACAGACATCACTAACCATTTTGTAGAAGTTCCAGATGGCTTCTGCAAACCAAATGTCTGGGGATGTTTGGGAGTAGAGTTTTCCTGAAGGAAGTACTGTGCGCTTGAGGGCTGGTGAGCTAGTTGTGACCTAGGTTGGGAATGGGAATCCACAGGGGGTCTCTTTCCTGTGAGAAGGCCTATATCCTTAAACTGCATCCCCCTGAAGTTCAGGGCAAAGTGCATATTAGCTAAAATCCTTACTTTTCCTCTGCTATGTAGTTATTTCCAAAACCAGGGCATTGGATAGATTCCAGGGGCAGGGTGTGAATCTCTGGTCCAGCGGAGGGATAGCACCTTGTTGAATGGATCAGGACTCAGAGGGCTCAAGACAGAAGGTAAAA
>NW_007731779.1:106787-131041 GCF_000696425.1 Galeopterus variegatus | reverse complement strand
TGATTGTATGGCTGAAACTGCCTGGAGATGAAACCATGCCTCAGAAGGATCCTTCTCAAAGCTTTATTTCTATTTGTCTCCCATTGCACCCTCTTTTGTTGATTTACTTTAGATGTTGCCCACCTACAATTAAGTATTAAAACTAAATTTTCTTATTTTTCTTACCTCCCTAATCAACTGCAAAGGAATTCCAAAAGAAAGGCAAAACACCCTAGCAGGTTAATAACTCACCTTCTTGCTTAAAGAAAAATTGTAGCCACATTAGTTAGAGGTACGAGTCGGGTATATTTATGTTCCAGTGATGCTTGACTGAGGTTATTGTCTTCGAGCTCTCCCTAGGAGATAAGGACTCCAACCCCGAAATAACATCAAGGGCCTGAAGCTGACCCGTCCACCAACTGCAGACTCCATGACTACAAAGCACCCAGTCCATCATGGGACCATGACATGTGACTCAGACCCTCTGCTAATCCTGTGACCAGCCTCTCCCTTTGCCTGCAGGACAAAACCCATACCTCACCTTCCCACTTCTAACCCTTTATAAACCCTAAAACAGGCACTAGAAGGCAGCATGATTTTAGTCTCATCATCCCCCAGATGCCAGTTATCTGAATAAACCTTCCAATCCTTGCTCCAACTTTTGGACTTTCAAGTCCCCTGTTTAGTGCAAGAGGGCAAGCCGAGCCTAGCTGCTGGTGACGAAATGAGCCTCTCTCCTTCCTCAGTCAGTGAGTTAGCTGCCCTCTAGAAAAGCAAAGGGCTGAGAGTGGACACTCAGGGAACCAAAAAACCTGGGCCACTGTTGTGGTCTGGTAGGGATACTATACTGCTCTGTTCACCTTCAAAAAGTATTCTGTGGAAGGGGCAGTCTGCATCAAATCATCATTCAATTTCTAAAACACCAATGACCAAGATGGCCTCAGGGTGACTAACTTCACACAGTCTTCTTCACAAGCTCTCTTTCCTTAGAGCATTTTCTTTAGAAAATTTTTCATTGCAAATTTGTTCTCTGCCCCTTTGAGTTAGATGAAAATCTTTTTAAAAGTCTTTTCCCAGTTTTACAAGAATGTCTTTCTCAAGGACCTGGAGCCATGTCATTGAAATGTGTCATCACAGGAGATAGAACCCTGTCTCATTTGAGTGTCATAACATATCCTGTGAGATGATAGGTGCCTATCACTGGGCACCTTGCTCCAAGTTGTAAAAGTACCACTAGTTATAAAGATATGAGAAGTTCACTTTCCTGTGGGTAAAGCCAATTAGCAAACACAAATGGCCCACCATCTCCTCCTTAGCCCAAAGCTTAAAAACCCCACCACTCTTTGTTTCAGAGGAATTGAATTCAGACTGAGTTCTAGTCTCTCTCCCCTACTGCAACAGCCTGAATAAAGTCTTCCTTGCCTGTTTAACTTTGTTCAGTGCAATTTTTGCTTTGTCATCAACAACATAAATACACTCAACCAAAATGTGTTGTGTTCCTGCAAACGCTGGTTGCTTTGTGGCATGAAAAGATCAGTGACTGAATTGCATGAGGCAAAGACCTCTTAGCTTTCTGGGAATCCTAGATAGGCATGTCTGGGTTAAAGCAGACACAGGGAAGAGGAGTATCATCACTCTCAGTAACAGGAGCATTGTCAGGGAGCAGGAGGAGGCTGGCTGGAGCCGAGCTGCGACCACCTTACTGGATTTAACAAATCCTCACAGAGCACTTACCTCTCACCAGGCACTGCTCTAAGCACGTTACAAATAATAACTCATTTAATTCTTACAACACCCTATGAAACAGATTTTTCTTAATAGCCCCATTTTTCAGGTAAGGCACACCTCTGGCACCACAGAAAGCTTAAGTAGACTCGCTCAAATCTCACACAGCTAGTGAACCGGGAGCCCTGGCATTCTGGTTCCAGCATGTGCGTTTTAACCACTAGATTATCCTGCCAAATTCTGCAGCTAAAACCAAAGAGCATGAAATCCCAAGGTGTGGTAGCAGATCCACGTCTCTACCAGAGCGTGGTTCCCTATTTCAGAATTAAGCTGTGCATGGGAGGGCCACCACAGCATCCACCCGTGATGTCCCCTGACTCACAGGATAGGACTATTCTGCATCAGTATCCCACCAGTTCTTAAGGTTAGAGCGGATTTCTATACAAAAGGCTCTGAAAATCCTTTTCGTAAATCTGCCTTCACATGAGCACAAGCCTGGCAGTTCCAGGAAGAAAGACTGTTATTCTGCAAGGGGTGCACAAAAGTGGCAGTGTCGGCGAACAACTGAACACTATCTAAGTCCCTTCTTCTGTGCAGTTCTGGAGTGACCTTGGCTGATCTGTGCAGTATGTGCTGAAAATGAAATGGCGGCTGTGATTGCCATCAAGGGCAAACCAGATTCTGCATTCAGTACGCTGAGTACCTTTTCCCCTCCCTGCCTTCCAGATTACTTTCCTACCTTACTGCTTCAAAAAGCATGGGAGAAGACCTTTGGCAGAACAAGCTCTATGCTTGCACAAAGGAAAGAAAGCAAAGCAAGTTGCGCTTGCAGCTCGATTACACACAAAAACAATCCCTTCATTGGGTCCCCAAAGTCCCCCAGCAGAGCCCCAGGAAGTCTCTGCACAGCTCCGGGCCAGGCGTGAGGAGACCTGGGCTGGGGGGCCCAGTTCACCATGTTATTCTCTGAACCTTCCTTTTTCCATCTGTGGAAAGCGAATCACAAAGTCTGTGCTTTGTACTCTCTAGGGCGTTATGAGGCTCAAATGAGATAATGTATGTAAGGCGCTTTGTAAACTGTAAAATGCTTTACAAATGTAAGGGATTATTATAAACCACAATACAGCGATGTTTTACGCTTTTATAAAACTACTGGCTGGAACTGCAATAAGGGGAATCCCTCTGGTGATTTTTATTTTGGAACCAGGAGGACTTGGGTTTGCCTCCTTGCCAGGAATTGGATTCCTGGCAGCAGCTGTTTATTCCATTTCGCTCGGCGACGCACATATGGCCACAGCGCGCCTCCTGCGGAGCTGACAATATGTACTACTGAGTTTGAGCACATCCACCGAAAGCCTCTTTTCTCCACCCTCCCTATTTCTAACTTGCCAAGTCTAACACCTAGGAAACAGAGACTTTCAACTTGCCCTTCACCACGGCAGCATTTGTTTTTTCAGATGAGAGTTTTCCTCCATAGCAACGAGAAATTTACAAGCAGACTCTCACCATAAAAACTGTCTTCCTTTGAGCAGACTGGAAAACTCCGATACTGCTTTTTTAAAGCTTTGTTAAAATAAAAATGATATCACTATTTGTTCTGGGACTGAGCTTGGGCCAGCTGAAAGGGATTCAGCTACTAACACGTTCTTTTCCGCGTACCTGCCGTGCACGCATGGACTGGACGGCGGGGCGCTGGGGACGGGCTTGGCGGGGCTTCTGGGCTGATGAAGCTCTGCACTGATACCTGCACCAGGCTTCCTTGTGGTGTCTTGAGAGCATTCTGTGTCTAAGAACTAGTCCTGGCTTGTAAATGTCAAGAGGAATTATGGACATTTGTAGAAAAGTAACTATTTGACTAATTTCCTGTTCCAAGGAGTAAACACACTACCCTGTGTATTAAGAACTTGGTGCTGACAGCCCGGCCGTGGCAAGCTTCAAGGTTATAGGATCGTAAATGGGATTAGATAAGCCAGACAGTGTGGCTTAGACTCCAACACTTTAAAAATATTATTCAAACCCTCAGAAAAAGGCAAACAACTTTGAAGGGAAAGTAAGATATAACAGACCCTCACACAGAGAAAAAAGAACCTGGAGATGGTACTGGGGACTGGAACCCCTCAGAGCATTTCTAGAGTACATGTTAGAAGAAATAAATATTTTAGAACATAAGACATAAAGAAACGGTCATGATTTATAGCTCGGAAAGATTTCTCTATTAGATTTGAGCCATGGCAAAAAGAATTTTAAAAAAGGAAAGAAAGGACGAAGAAATCTTATTGAGAAAGCCAGAAATGACAGTAAGAATTTGCAATTCCAGAGAGCAGAAAGCAATGCACCACCTGGAAGCCTCTGCATTTTAAATTATCTGTTTCTTTTTAATTGACCAGATTAATTATTTCCACCTTGCCACTTGGCAGGTAGGGTCACTGTTCCTTTTTACAGCATTAATGAACCCATTCACTTTTTCTCCATGTAATTAAGACTGTGAGTTACAGATCACATTTTTAAATTGGCTTAGTGTACAGCCAACTCAGTCTTTATTAAACAAAATATATGACATCAGGTATTTCTCACTGAAAAATAGTGTTGAGTTTCTACTGCGTTTTCCTCTAGTTGTCAGGTGGAGAGTGGTGACTTGGTTATTTTTATTTTTTGGAGAAGAAATACAGACCTGTAAAGGTTATAGCATCCAGGGTGGTGTTTCTTTTTTTCTTTCTTTCTGTTTCTTTCCTTATTTTATTTATAGTTTTTAATTTTTAATATACTCAAGGTCTGAAGACTTAAAAGGCAGTTGATGAATTCATGTTCAGGTATTTCTATTGCCACCAAAATTCTGACCAAGTTCTTTCATGAGCTATTTGAAAAGAAATAACTTTGGGTATGCTGTTGAGTTATTTCAGTGAAATATATTGCCCTCTTCTCTTAGCTTTATTTCTAGGCCATTTAGGAAACCCTAGGAACATTAAGAGTTACTCAGTGCATTGACTACAGTAGCTGAACACAGTAGACAAGGCTTTGTTTGTGGTGTCTACAGCCCTCAAGAGAGCAAGCTTTAATTTAAGCCATCCCAAGCTGCCTCCTAAAGCATTCGATTTCATTCAGGACTTCTGGATCTCAACTTGATTGCCAGAGGAACTAAATTTAGAACTAAAGGTTAAGGTGCTTTAATCTTTCCAGGACCTAACTGGGATTTGCTCCATTAAAATGTGGATGGTGGAACACCCAATCTAGAGAGAAACTGTTGGACAGACACCTTAATGATGATCATCTTTACTGCTGGCAAAAAGCTAGCTACACAAATCCAAAATATTAGTAATACTAGTGCATTGTTTTTACATATTGAAAACTTGCAAGAAATTCTGTTTGCACTGTCAGAATACAAAGGAATTGGAATCAAAGATATAACAACTGGTGTTTTTCCAATTCTTATTCCATTTCTTAGTGGAAATGGAACCAGCTGGTCACAAATAACTAAGCTCTACTAATTAACTCTGTGACAAGACTAGTCAAGTATGTATGTAACGTAACTTAGTTCCTAATTTTTATAAAGAAACCTACATCTTGCAGTCTTCTATCCCACAGTTGTAAAACTTTACAGTGTTCTTCTTTTGTCTACTGAGATTTCAGGTGAAGTGCTGTATTTCCTTCCAATCCAAAATACAAGTGCAGTAATGATATCCATGTGCTTCCATAAAGGAATGTTGGCCTGTGGTTATGTTTTAAATAGGAGTCTAAACACACAAACTCACACAGAGTCACAGTCAATGGAATTGAATTTCATCTTGGTCTCATTTGTGGCTGACTATGTCGTGACAAAAAAACATTCAAAGCTAACTGCAGCGTGGCTCATTGTAGCTCTGTCCTTTGCACTAAAAGGGATGGCTTAAATGCTTTTTGCCCATTGTTGGATGACTTGAAACAGTGTGCAGTCTTTATATGAACAGGGCATTTCAAATTCATGTCACAGGCATGTATGGGAATAGCAGTAATGAAAAGAAAAACATACCAGTTTCAGGGAATTGGAGTCCTTAAACACGCTGTTGGAGTCCTCTTTGTGGCTGTACCCAGATTGTTTTGTGCTGGGTAAAGCTGAAGGCTGGGTCTCTGGAAAGCACAATAATTAAAGGGAAATGTGCTCAGAGAAATGAGACTTTCAACTTCCAGGAAGCTAACCAAACTAGGGAACCAATTCAACACATTACCAGTCCTGACTGGGCCAATTTCACCACAGGGACAGAGTCATTCCAAATGACAGCATGTCCATTTCTCTGTTTCCCCTTCAGGAATGGACTGCCTAGAAGCAAAAACATCTGCCTTGGGGAAATCTTTGGGAATCATAAAAGTTCCTCCTGCCCATTCAACCAGATTTTCCTTCTGTGCTGGCACAAGAGGGCTGCCAGACACAGCACCTGGGGCACTGTGCTTATTGTAAGGGCCAACTCAGTAACCCTCAGCTCTGGGCAAGGCTTTCTGGAGCCATATCCTCACCAATATCTCCCCTCTTTGCCTCCCTCCCTCCCCTTCCCACAATTAGTTTATTTACTTCCAGGTTGGAGTCTGGATCAGGAGCCTTGGGGACTGCAAGGGGAGAAAAATAGGAACTATGGCTGGATTAGGTCTTGAGAGCTTATCTCATTGTATTAATTACTTCATACACTATTTAAAAATAATAATCATGAGGGATCTACTTAGTGATTGCAATATTGGCTTTCAGTTTTCCAGTGTTTGGTATAATGTGTTATTTTATATACAGAAACACTAATATTTTTGTGGCATAATAATGTTATTTTGGTCATCAGTTAACTTCGCTCTCTGTCCAGTTCCAACACCACCTGTTCCCTGCCTATCTCCCACACCGTCACTGATACCCTCACCACAATCCCTCCCAGCCCCTCTTTACCATTCAGCTTTTGTAACTCCTCTGCTCTCCTACCCCTGTGGCACCTAAACCCAATGGCTTAGCTGGGCTTGGTGGGAGGAGCCAGATCTCCCTGCTGGGGAAGGGGAAGGGTAGACCCCAGGTGGACCCACCCCTCCTGGTCAGCAGGAGAGAAATCACACTACTACAACCGGGAGCTACTGGCCAGATCCGAGGAGCGGAGTAGATACGGCGGTCCTGAGAGCTCTACTAAAGCGAGCAAACATGGCAGGAAGAACCAACGTCCTGTGACTTCAACGTCACTTCAAAGGCAGCAGCTCCAAGGGAAAAAAGGGGGAGCCAGGTTTGGAGTGGGGACTGAGGAAAAGCAAACAGGAGCCAGGAGCAGATGGTAGTTCATATCTGAATGATTCCGTATGCTTGTCATTTATATCTTTATGATTTTATGTTTTTACTTGATATTTTAAATAAGTTAAATTTTTCATATATGAATATATATTAAATATTTACTTCCACTAAATTAAAAAAACATTATGAACTCTGAACACTTTCTAATAAAATAACTTTCAGGAAGGTATTTACACAAAATAAATACCCAAATACTGGTGTCATTTTGCTTCAGAATTGTGATCATTTTATGGAGACTCCTCCTACCTCACAAAACTCAAGGCCTTCTACATCAGAGATAGTGTATACCTGCTACTAAATCAGAGCAAGAGGTCTGATCTCCTCTCCAAGAAAAACTCAAGAATCAACAACAGCCTACCAACTCCCATCCTGCCAATCAGTCTATCTGTGATTCACCTGCAAGCACCCTGGACTTTGAGTGCCCACCATGTGCCAACTGTACGCCAAGAGCCTGACATATGTCACTTCTATTCTTCATGACACCTCATGAGTAGTGTGATATTGTGAAAATAGATATTTGATCTACATCCCCATCTCCTGGCATATAACTCCCAAAATCCTTAGAACCTCCAATGCGATGAGAGTCTTTTCTTATGCTAATGATGGCTGGCAACCCCTAGCTTCAGGATGGATGGGGGCTGGTCACAGGACCAAGGTAAGACTTTTAGTCCCACCCCGCAACCTCCAGAGAGGGGAGAGGGGCTAAAGGTTAAGTTGATCACCAGTGGCCAATGATTTAATCAGTTGTGCCTGTGTAATGAAGCCTCCATAAAAACCCAAGAGCACAGGGTTGGAGAGCTTCCCCACAGCTGAACACGCAGAGGTTCCTGGATGTTGGCAGATCCAGGAAGGGCATGGAAGCTCTGTGCCCCTCCCCCATACCTTGCCCTATGCATCTCTTCATCTGTATCCTTTGTAATATCCTTTATAATAAGCTGGTAAACATAAGTATGTATCCCTGAGTTCTAGGAGCTGCTCAAGCAAACCAATCAAACCCAAGGTGGGGCTTGTGGGAAGCCTGATTTATATAGCCAGTCCGTCAGAAGTTCCAGTGGCCTGGACTTGCCACTTGCATCTGAGGTGGGGGATGGTCTTGCGGACTCAACCCTCACCCTGTGGGATCTGACACTATCTTCAGATAGATAGTGTCAGAATTGAATTAGAAGCCACCCAGCTGGTGTCTGCTGAGTAATCGTTTGCTTTCTTGCAGGTGGGGAGTAATCCCCACACACTTGGTCCAGAAGTGGGTCTTCTGTGTTGCTTGTTGCTGAGTGAGAGTAGAGGACAGTTTGTGTTTTGTTTTACCCTTCCAGGTAGGTAGATGTGAGAAACCTGCAGCCCCACAAAGTTACAATTTTGCTCCAGGTCACAGAGCTAGTAAACTCAGAGTCTAGGTTTTAAGCCAAATCTTCTTGAGCCAAAGTTCATACCATTTTATGTCATAGAGTCTCTCATAGGCAAGAAAATTCACTCAGGACCCTCCACGTCTCCCCACTGATCATGGCGGATTTTGCTGTACAGTAGATGCAAAATGACATGTGTCTCATACAGAAGCTCAAAGCGCTGAGGCAGTCTGTTTGACCAACCTGCCATTTGTTCCATGGTTTCAATTCCTTCCTGAAGACAGAGAGATCACCAGGAGAACCGGCCTCTAAGTACAATGTAAAATCAGGTATTTGGGGTTCAGCCTTTACAAAATTTTTATCTGTTATACAAATATAAAATCTGGCCAAATATTTTTCCAAATTCTAAGTCTAGCCATTTATGTTAAATATCTAATAAGTATACAGCTGCTGTGCAAAGACCACAATCAGCAGTGGAAAATGGTATCTCCCTGACCCGTCAAGCCTTACCATCAGTGTGTCTTTGGGCAGCAAAACTGACGTGTGCATTTATGATTAAAACACAGTGCTCAAAAGGGTGTCTTTAAGCTATTTCCCTCCTGTTATTAATTTCTCTTTCTACAAGTTCCATTTCAAGTGGCAAAGCTCAGAAAAAGAATTGAGAAACTTGATTTTCCAAAACAAGGAATCATATTGTTTCTTCATCCCCAAATACCTAATGTTGGCAGGAGAGCCATTCCCTCCTCCTCCTACAATGTGGCATTCTGAAAGATCCAATCAGACTGGAGTTGGGATCGGGTCTACCACTTACCATCTCCATGACCTTAAGCATGTTATTTGATCTCTGAGAATTCCAGTTATGTCATCTGGAAAATGGTGATGATTTTGCATACCGTGCACAGCTGACGTGTGAGGATTGTGTCATCCCAAATCTCAATACCCAGCATTCAGGCACCAAGTAAATGACAGCTTTTGTTATTATTGCCTGAGACCCAGCTAATTCTATCTGACTAGGATGATGGTCCACAGCAACAAGGAAACAAATGGCCATAGTTGCATATGCAAGGCTCAAAACTACAGAAACTTCACCCAAGGCAGGTAATATAAGAATGTTGAGAGCTTTGTTTTGAAAAGAAATAAAATGTTTCCAAAATCTACCCAGCATACTTTATGGGCCTGTTATTAATCAGGATGGGCTAAGTTTTTCTGTGGGGGGCGGGGTGGACAGTGCTCTAAATTTCAGTGGCTTATGACGGTAAAGGTTAATTTCTTGCTCAAGTTGCATGCTGCTTCAGGCAAGCTGTGCCAGTGCCACACTTGGTCTTCATTCCAGGATCCGGACTGGTGGAGCAGCCCTTGTATGAGACACCAAACATCTGACAAAGGAGAAACAGAACGTGATGAAGCCACTCAAAAGCTTCTGCTCAGAGCTAGCACATTACTTCTAGTCATTGGCCAAAGAAAGCCATATGATGAAGTCTGACATCAATAAGGTAGGTGCTATGGTTTGAATGTGTCTCTTCCAAAATTCAGGTGTCAAAACTTAATGGCCAATGTGCTCATATTAAGAAGTGAGTCTTTGAGGACTCCCCCTTCATGAATGGGATTAAGGTCCTTATAGAAGAGGCTTCATGCAGCCTCTTTCACCTTCCACCACATGAGGACACAGCACTCCTCCCCTACAGAGGACACAGCAACAAGGCACCATACTGGAAGAAGAGCAGCCCTTACCGGACACCAAACCAAACCTGCTGGTGCTTTGCTTTTGGACTCCCAGTCTCCATAACTATGAGAAATAAAATTCTATTCTTTATAAATTACCCAGTCTATGGTATTTTGTTATAGCAGCTCAAACAGATTAGACAGCAAGGAAGTATAATTCTCCCCCAGGGAGGAGCAGCAAATATGTTGAACAATGATGTAAGCTATCATAAGCCCATTTATCAAACATATGAAGCTAAAAGTCTGGAAATCAGTGAAAGTGGAAAAGGGAAGTCATAGAGAGTAGAAAGAAAAGACATTGGTCAAACATGAGTGACTAAAGACAATTTGACATCTGATTATAACAAATGCTCAGCAAAGGTCCAGGTACGATTACTTACTTGCAATGTTTTATTAATGACCTGGACAAAATCTGGCAGAAATGACCCTCTGGAACTCAGAGCTGTAGTGATCTAAAGAGATAGAATTCAAGTAAAGTATTTCTGGCAGAATGAGAAAAGTTACAATCATTTGTTATTATTGGGGGGGAAGCTTGACGTGTCTTTGAGAAACATAATTCATCATTATAATAACAGAAGACATCTAGAGCCTCGTGGTGGTGGATACAGTGTGGCCCAGAAAGGAGAGTGTAGCCTAGAAAGAAGAAGAAACATCACAGTTTTAATGTGGCCAGTCCCAAGGGACAGACAGCTCTGAGAGCTAGGACATCTTTGACCCTGACCTTCTGTTGGTTGATGCATAATTTGTGTTGACTACTCAGCCTGTAACTTGGCACAGGAACCTCCTTTCAGGATCAGATTGAAAGGGCTGAAAGGTCCCTGCCCATTTGCTTGCTTCTCAGACAGCTAACAGCTCTGAGCAGGCTGTATCGCCCCTGTCCAACATCACCTCTGCCCCCCCAGCCAGATAGGGGAGAAACTCTCGCTCATCCTCAGGCAGATGTGGAAACATCTGTCTATACTCCATTTAGTGTAGTCAATGCAGAAGCCAGCCTGAATTGTCTTCCTCTTCCTCTAAGATTTTGGCTTTGCCTAGACACAAATCTGAGCTCTGGTGAAACCCAAGCAGGCCCAACTGCAGGTTCCCACACAGACCCACTGATCCCCAGAACATAACCTGAGTAAGTGGCAGAGGGGCACAGCAGTTCTCAGTCATGACCCTCACACCCAGAAACACTCAACTCTGAGCTGGATGCTCACTGACAAGTGGTGGGATCCTGGTTGCCAGCTGCTTACATAACACACCTGTGACTGGGAGTTGTGTAAGTGGGTCTGTGCTGGCATGGCCTTTGTGGCTCTCTGCCCTCTCTGCATCTGAGATGTGAGGATGATTAATTAGAAACATCTTGCCATGCCTATCTGTTCCATTGCATGCATTAACCCCACCTCTGTGTATCCCAGATTCTTTATGAGATAACTGGTTTTGAGGAGGGGTCTAAAGGTGCCCTAAGCAAAGATGAAGCTTGCTGAGATATATGTGTACGAAATAACCAGATTATATACCAGACGAGGAGAATTGTTCCAAGGTGAAAATGCGTCTAAGGCTAACTGAAGGACTGTTCCACCTCAGGATGAGGGGACATACGGTGGTGGCTATGCAGCTGTGAGAGCTTCCCCAATGCAGTGGACATCCATAGGTATCTACTATTTTTATTTTTTAAATATTTATTCGAGGGGACGTATGGTGGTGGCTATGCAGCTGTGACAGCTTCCCCAATGCAGTGGACATCCATAGGTATCTACTATTTTTATTTTTTAAATATTTATTTGCCCCATACCCTTCCCCCAAGACACACCCCATCTTCTGGAAAGATTCAGCTCCACTGGCCAGAGGGGTGGAAACACATGACCCAGTTTGGCCCAATCATAGCACCTCATACACTTGGCTCTAAAAAGTGGGCAGATGACACAACTGAGACTAGATCAAATCCTACCCTGAGATTATTAAGTGACAACTTGCCTCCCGGGGCTCCACTTCAGGGTGGCTCATCTGGTCTTGTCCCTGACAAGATAGTTCGGTGGCACTGACAGCCACTAAACTCAAGTGTGGCCGAGAAACTTGGTTTTGGTTTGTTTTCTTCACAGTGTGCTGGACCCCACTACTTATCGGCACAAATCCACAAACCTTGACATTTCCATCTAGTTATGAAGCACATTCCGTGGCTTTCTTGTCCTGACCCATGTTCCTGGTAGTCCCCCACTCTTCCACTAGGACTTCTTGGCCTGGACTATTCAAAAGTCAAGGGCCACAGGAAGTGCTAGCTCAGGCATCCACCCCACTCCTCGCTCAGCCATTTCTATCTTCCAGCATCAAGGAGGAAGTGAGCCGTGCCTATCACAAGTCTTCCGAGAGGTATACAGTCTTTCCAGCTGTCCCTTAAGAAGCAAGGAATAATCAAGCTCTCAGATGGCCCCCAGGCCTATCTGGGCATTCCTCCCACAACGGTGCCCCACAGGTTGAACCCCCAAAAGAGGAAGAGTTGAGAACTCTCAGGTCTGACCTTTTGCCTTTCTTCCTCTTTCCTGCCCAGATCTTCTTCACTTCCCTTCCTTTTTAATAGGAACTGCACCTATGACGTCACGTGCTCCTCCTTCTCTAAGTGGCATTTGTCCTCTCCTTCCCTGGGAAAACGATGTTGTTGGAAAGGCTGCAGAGAAAGAAATGACTTTCCAAGATGTGCAAACAATTGGAAAGTGTTTTCAAAATAGTATCTCTGCTACTCCAGCAAAAACTTGGCAATCTTACATGAGACTACTCATATTTATTCATTCAGTTCTATTTACTGAGAAGGCAGAGACACAGTCCCTGCCTGCAATAAAATCACAGTCTTGTGGGAAGGCCAATGAGCAGCCAACAATTACAGAGGTCTCAGCACCTATAACACTGGAATACATGCTCTCAATCCTGTTTGTCTTCCCTTAAAAGATGGGGAGACCTCTGACTGAGAGCTGTGTCTTATTCTGTAATACCTAACACAACGGTTGTGCTTTAAAAAAAAAGTTTGTTGAGCAGATGAATAAATGAATGAACAAATGTAAAGGATAGTGATGTAAGGGCATATGTACAGGGCGTCATATGGACATGCAGAAAGGCTCCCTACGTTGACTGGGTTGGGAGATGGGGCCTCAGTCAGGTAAGGAGAAGAGCCTGTAGAGATGAAGCCTGTGCTGAGCCTGGCTGTTGAGTGGGTGTCAAGAGAAGGGGAAGACACCTTCCCACAGAGCACTGTGATGGAAGGATCCTGCCACTTCCCAGCAGTTGCATGTTGGAGATGCAAATTGCAACACTCCCAGAGTGCATGCTAGGGACATGAAGCTGGTAAATGGGCAAGACCTAAACTACACAGGACCTTGTGTCTGTACAAGCACGTCTAAAAGATTTTCACTCCACGAGGAGAGGGATTTTGTCTATCTGCTCACCATTGTGCACCTTGCACTTCCACCACAGTCTCTCCTTCCTTGTCACTTTAGCTTACATGTGGTTCCAGCCAGCCATGGCCCTGTCTGGACCTCAAGCCAGTCAGCCTTACGGCTTATGCCCAGGACTGCTTCCATGGCTCCATATTTTCCAATTCAAATTTCCAGAAGCACGGATCTGATCGGCATAGCTCACATTTTCCCAGCCAGCCACATTCCAGATCAACTCACTGGATGGCTCCACTGGGTGTGGTGCCCAGCCCTGGTCCAATCAGCCTGGGCTGCAGGAGCAGGTCACATGATACCACAGCTGGCCATCTTGACAGGAGGGTTGTTAGCATGGCATTCCCTTGGCGAGGGGGGGTTGCAGGAGGCAGTGAAGCAGGCCCAGGCTTGATATGATCAGAACAGGTCTGCAAAGAGAAGGAAGGAGGCAAGGACCATGTCCCCTATGCCTACATAATGCTTCATATATGTTGAATTAATGGTTAAATGAATGAATGAACATATGAGGGAATATATGAAATCAGTGAAGTAGAAACAAGTGATAGTCAGAAGATAATTATTCTTTTTTTTTTTTTTTGTCCTTTTTGGAGACCGGCCACACCATGCTCAGCCAGTGAGCGTTGTGAGCGCACCGGTCATCCCTATATAGGATCCGAACCCCGCGGCGGGAGCGCTGCTGTGCTCCCAGCGCCACACTCTCCCGAGTGCACCACGGGCTCGGCCCCAGAAGATAATTATTCTAACACCAGGACAAGAAGGAATCCAGACACTGCTCAGCAGCTCTCCTGAACCACATCTATACCTGGCACACTCTGGTGTTCCTATAGCCCAGTCCAGCTCCCTCTTGGGCTGCCCTCTTGGAGCATGAGCAAGGAAACACCCTGTCTGCCGGGGTTTCACCCAGAACCTCCCTCTGGCTGTGAAAACTGCATCCGCACCAATGATAGGAGCTCGACCTAAGAGGCCTCTGAACAGTAGAGAACTTAGTTGCACTCCCTAATTAATCTCGGGTTTGTCAAGAATGCCTGAAACTGTCAAAAATCTCCAGTCAAACCAATGCTTCTCCTGAGCTCTAACAACCAACAAAGTTGCAGTTAGGTTAAGGAACAAGAAGCCACGATATTATTTAAGAGTCTAACGCCTTTGTTTGAGAAACATGGAAGGGAAGGAAAGTACTGTGGGCTTGGACCCGGAACGCGTAAGTTTGAGTTTGAATTTGACTCTAAACAAGTCACTTAACTTCTAAGACCCTCACTTTCCTTTAAAATAAGGATAATCACTTCTGTCCTTCCCATATGCCACTTGGTTGTAGTGAAGACTAATTTAAATGACATTTGTAAAGAGTATGTACATGAGTAAACACTGTACAAATGTGAAACACTTTTACTAACATCAACCAGCAATTCATAAACAAATGGATGGTGGTAGGCAAATCTGGAGGTAAAAAGTTCAGTTAGGAGGTTGGTGAAGGTCACCAGCCTATAGGTAATGCTAACTTCAACCAAGGCAGAGGCAGTGGGAATGGAGAAAAGGGACAGGGACTCGCTCTTGATTTTCTGGCCCATAGGAGACATCTAAACTTTAATAAATGAATGAATGAATGAAGTAAAATCACCAATTCTTCAGAAAAAAATCATCTTACTTACCAAAACATTACCTGTTATAGTAATTTCTGAATTCTAAATTTCACCCTTCTTTTTGTAACATCAGTGAACTTGGCACATATTTTATAATTGCATTCATCACCTGATTTAATGTATTTGTTCAATTTTTCACCTCTTCTTCTAGATGTGAATCTTTGCAGGGCAAGAGCCATGTTGTATTAATATTTGAAACCTCTCTTGGTGCCCAACATACTGCTTAACTCACAATCGACATTCAATGTTTAATGGATGAATGAAGGATTGATCATATCACTATGGATTTACTTATTACTTCAAATCTTCACAATAATCTTGCAAGGCTGGCATTATGGTTCCTACTTTACAGAAACTAAGACTCAAAGAGGTTAATAAGTTACCCAAGGTCCTGTAACAGGTACTGTCTGGATTCAAATTGGCCTGCTCCAGACAACACTTGTTTTCCCCATGTCCAGCTAATAATAACAGCTCTAGACAGGTGTGTCCTTGTGATTCTGCATTTATCTTCAAGTTGCTGAACTCCTGTCTAACCCTGGACTTGTCTTGGTTGGACACACATTTCACTTTGGGGAGAAAGAAGAGCCTTCTGGGACTAAGGCACTGCTGTGAAGACCATGGGAAGGTTGAGTACATAAGGTGTCTTCTGAAAATGACAGGCTTCTTCTGAGCCGAGGTCCTTGAGTATAAAGTCTGATACAAACTTTTCCCAAAGCTGAAGGAACATCACACTGCTCTGGGCTTGAGGAAATCCAGCATGTCCCACCTTGTCGTGTGGGGTCTTATTTTGTTTCAGAACAAGGACAGCATGGGAAGGGTTAGAAGGGCTAAGACCCTACATCTATCTAGCCAGGAAGGCAGCTGGCAGAGATTGTCCAGTAGGAAAGGAGGTTTCTAGCACCACTAGTAGGCCAGAATGCATAGTTTTTAAAGACTGCTTGTCATTGATAAGGAAAACCAAACTGGTACTATATGCTTGTGATGTCTCTGTTTCGGTTCTTTTCAGATATCATAAGCACATCCAACATGCCTGGCCAAACATGTTCCTCTACTAGAGGACCCAGAATTCACTACGCTCTTTGTAGAACACCATCAAAAATTGCTACAGTTGGGCCGGCCTGTGGCTCACTCGGGAGAGTGCAGTGCTGATGACACCAAGGTCATGGGTTCCGATCCCATATAGGGATGGCCGGTTTGCTCACTGGCTGAGCGTGGTGCTGACAACACCAAGTCAAGGGTTAAGATCCCCTTACCGGTCATCTTTTTAAAAAAAAAAAAAAATTGCTACAGTCTTCATGCAAATCAGTGACAATTTTACTCAGAGACAAGTGGTGTCAGGCACTAAATATTTAAGGATATTTAACAAAACTCAGAGTACAGAAGGGTATAAAATGATGAGAAAATGTCTTCTTCCTGAACTGCCACCCATAAGCCCTAAAGTGACCCCTGAAAACCCCTGAGTTTGCCAGAGCCAACCAGTCCATCAATGATTGAGCACTTTCTTCTGAGGCATACAGTCAAAGGTGAGTCTTTCTCTGCCCTCCTTTGTAATTGGAGAGATACGCACTTACCTATGAGGAGAGCAGACCATCTAAGGAGGTGTGTGATAAGTGACAAAGAGTGGCCCAGACATTCCTCTGATGGCATAGAATGTCTTACTATGGAGCATGTGTAATTTAAAATCAGCCCTTCCCCACCACAACTTCTGCATTCTGAGCTGAGTCTGAGCTAAACTTTAGACCTAGAGGTCCAGTTATTTATGACCTTGTCCTTGTTCAAGACAACCACGCTCCTCAAAGTCTTCCAGCACCTAGCTCAATGCCTGGAACATAATAGGTGCCCAATAAATGATAAAGTAACTTTATACCTAAGGCTATCAGTTGCCTGTATTTAAATCAGGTATGCATATGGGATTGATAGTGGGAGCCTGCTCAAGGCAATTCTTACATTATTGTTATTGCTGCCTTTGATATTTCTTTGTAAAAATATAAAATGCAAACATCTGTGTATTAATGCCCTTTGACAGCTGACTTTTGGAAGGGGGATGGTGATGGAGGTAGGAAGCATCTTTGTTTAAAGAAAGCTCAAAGGATTATAGAGAGACAGAAATGAGTCCTGATCCAACTACTGACAGATGTTCTGCAATTGCTCCTGGCTGGGAGACTCTGAGAGAGCTCAAGTTCCTAGGTTGGTACAGACCTGCCTGCATGTGACAAGGAGGGCCATTAGTTAAGGCCTTCTAAACCACTGCCGGAAGCCAGCTTCAGGGTCCCGGGCTGGGTCTGCCTCTCTGGGCCTGCCACCTGGACCACGAGGCCTGAAAGATTACCTTGATGGACATGTTGATTTGGCAGAAACAAAAAGTCACTGAGATATCAGGCAAACTGCTATTAGTGGCTGTGTTTGTGATCTGCTGGCATGTGCAGCCCAGGCTGGCTAGCTTTCCATCTTGCCCTGGCACTCAGGCCTGGCGTTTCAGAAAGTTCTGGCAGCAGAACCCAGGAAATGATACTTTTTTTAAAACGTGGATAAAGCTAATGTTGGGCTGGCAAGGCTTACCGGAGGCCACCTCCATCTGTCGTCCCCTCCATTTATGGCTCCCCATTTTCACTGTCTCTTTAGCAGTTGGAGACTCTGCTGTTCTTTCCATGCCCTCGTTGGGGAGGGTCCTATGGATGGTCCGCCACCTCTGGCTTGTGTATGTCTACCTTCTCCTGACAGCCTGATAGCTGTACAAGGCAGCTGAAGCAATTGCCATAAGGGTTGTCAGCTAAACTGGAGTGGAGGGGGAGACAGTTTCTACATGAAGGGGACACAACTAACTCCCTGCCACAGAGGCCTGCGCAGGGCATGTGATGGCCATAATGGGGCCATAATGAGCAGAGGTGGTCTCGGGTCTCCTCCTGCAGATGAAGTTGGGCCCAACAGAGACAGCTGTGGAATATTGGGCCTATCCTGCCAACCTCTGGGCATCAGCTAGGGTTTCTTAGTTGCAAGCAACAGAAACCAAGTATGTTAAGCAAAAGACAAAACCCAGAATGTACTGAAAGGATACAGGGTAGCTCACAAAATCAAAAGAAAGGCTGAATAGCTTAGTCTTAGAAAGAACAGGAAGAAGGGAAGGTCTTGGGATCAAGGTAACAGGGCACATAATACAGATTAATCCCTTCAGGACATTTTCTGCCCCGTTATCGAATTGTTCAAGATCCCTGGTGAATCTGATTGGCTATGTTTGGATCAAGTGACCCAAACAAAGCCAATCAGATTGGCCTAATTTGATTGGAAGACTCACTGGGACTTCACAGAGTGCAGGAGAGGGCTTGTTCCCCAAAAGGAAATCACGGCTCTTCCAGAGAAGAGTTGGATAACGAGTGCTCAAAAACAACCTTAAAGTGTCCACCTTAAACCCAGAGAATCCCTTTCTCTTCACACTCGTGTTTGCTCTAACCTGCCAACACCTGGATTTCACTGTGAGAAAAATGGTGGAGGAGTTCAGGAAATCAAGGACAGGTGGGGCCCAATGACTGTTTGCAGGTAGGACAGACCTTGAGAGGGGAGCCCTGGAGCTGTTTTCCCCCTTCTTGAAAACCTGAACAGAGAAATAGCTTTCATCCAAGCCAGAAACCTGGGAATCACCCAGATGCCTCTATTGCCTTCCCTCTTTCCCTCAAATCAAGTATTTAATTTTATCCCCTGAACATCTTTCATTTATAGACAACCCTTCAGGCCCCAACTTTTCACCTGCCGAAGGCTAGAGCCTCCTGCTGCCTCTGGGCTTCTCCCCACAGTACTCTCCTGTGCTGCAGCAGAGGCATCACCTGAAAACCCACATCTGACCATATCTCTCCCTCTATTGAGCTTCTGGCTGCTTGTGGGGAAGCGTTAGCACACACACAGGGCCCCTGTGGTTTGTCTGTGGTTTACTTCTCCAGCCTTCTTGTAAGTCTCTCCTTTCTTCACAACTTTCACATGAAGTTTCTTGAAAGCACAATTAGTGCCTGCTGACTGTTTGCAGTGAAGAGGTGGGTGAAAGACATATCTTCTCTGACTGCCTGAATTAGGTGCTATGGACTGAATTGTGTCCCCCCAAACTTCATATGTTGAAGCCCTAACTCCCAATGTGAGTATATTTGAAGACAGGGACTATACAGAGGTAATAAAGGTTTTAAGTAAGGTCATAAGAGTGGGCCCCTAATCTGACAGGGCCAGTGTCCTTATGAAGGGGAAGAGACACTAGAATTTTCTCTTTCTTCCATGTGAAAACACATAGAGAAGTCAGCCATTTGCAAACCAGGAGAGCCCTCACCAGAAACCGCCCTTGTTGGACCTTGATCCAAGACTTCTAACTTCCAGGACTGTGAAAAATAAATTTATGTCCTTCAAGCCACCCAGTCCGTGGTATTTTGTTATAGCAGCCTGAGCAGACTAAGATAGGGGGCGTACCCTGAAACAGTTCACAAAAACCTTGACACATCTTTGAAGTCTTTTAGAATAAGTTTTGATATTCTTGAATTTTTCTTGTTTGCTTTAATATAAATGTATTGTTTTCAATCATGCACACAGTCAATCAGACGATAGTGATCTACTGGCTTCTATCCCCAGCCCACCATGCCACACCGTGCCACGCCACAACACACCACACCACACCCTGCCATGCCACACCACACCACACCACACCATGCCACACCACACCACACCATACCACACCATGCCATGCCACAGAAAGGGGCTTTGCAACCCAGTTTCAGAGCCCACCTCAGTTTCTCCCCCTCGAGGTTTTTGCATACTCTGATGGCTTGTGTCGGAAAATCCTCCCCTGACTCCTTTTTGTCCACTTGGTGACCCTTTTAAAACAAAAACTCAACTGTCACTTCCTCTTTTAACATGCTCCTGGCCTCACACCTCAACTGGAGCCGACATCCTCCATGGTGCACTCACTATGTCTACTGCAGACGTACAGACCTCTACGAGCCTGAGGGCAGGCACGAGGTCTGATTTATTAGTGAATCCCCAGGGCCTAACAGAGGACCAAGCACATAGTAAATGCTGGGTAATTGTTGAAGAATGAATGAATAAGTGAATGAATGAATGAATTTGTAAATCAGCTTAAATTAGAGTAGAGTCATGTTGTGGGTGATAAAACGTTGAAATATCCACGAAGATTGACAGTGAAATCCCCATGGCTGAAGAGAAGGCATGGCTACACAGCTGCCTTAGGTAGGTAGGGGGCTGGTGAGAGGGCCTCCTGAGATTACTCCAACTCATTTTATGTGAGCCAGTTCTTCAAAACCTCACTGCCTCCCACACTGAGACCCCCCCACACACACACCCGGCAGCAGCTCTAAGTGGAGTCCCTTGGACGATCACATTTATTTATTTCTTAATTAGGCCACCTGCCTAAAAGCGCCCCCTCTTCAACCACTCTGCCTATCACCCCACCCAAAATCCCTCCCAAATCCTCCACATATCTGGAGAACAAGGTTTAAGGTATTTAAATTCTTTCAGTCTCTAACGTCAATTTACCTTTCAACAATTGTCAACAAATGTGAGTTGGCAACAGGGCTCTAGCTATTCACAGCAGTGAATACAGTAGACAAAACTCCCTGCGCTCGGGGACCTCACCTTCTACCCAGTCCAGCCTTATCACCGGCTTCCTTCGCCATCTTCCCCAGTCTGCTCCCCTCACCTGAGCACACCCCCTCACTCCCATCTCCTTGCCTTTGCTCCCACTATTCCCTGGCCTGGAATGTCCTCTCCGCCCAGCCGCCCTTACCTGAATCTCGGTCAAGGCTCTCCCCTCTGTTAGGGCTTTTCTCAATGCCTCAGCCCACAGCAGGTCTTTCCTGGCTTCCTCAGAACACCTGGGGTACTCAGTTCACACCCCCTTGCTACTGTTCACGTGATGTCAGCTTTGTTTCCTGACCTCGCTGGTTTCATTTCCCACTTCCAGGATGCCTATTTCTCTCTGTCACTCTGTCAGGCCCCTGTCAGCTGAAGCACTTGTGGCAATCTGTCAGTTTAGGATAATGCTCTGCACCAGGGCACTGGCAGTGGCAGAAGGGACCCAAGTCATGAAATGTCCCCAGGCAGACATTTTCCCTGAAGCGTGATAGAACTACTCAGATGCCTCTTCCTTTCCTGACTTCTTCAGAATAGAGACTGTACATTAAATCCGAGGTATATTCTAATTCATGGGAGATTCTCTTTTTCTTTTTGTGAGGGTTGAGAATGTTACAGCAGAGAGAAAATTAAGGCAGCAAGAAGCCTTCCGAAGAGCCGGAATGTCCTCTCAGGTCCCCCATCACACACATACACACACACACACACACACACAGACACACACACACACGCCACACACACATGCACACACACGCGCATACACGCACACACACACACACACACACACACACAGGCCGGGAGCCCACAGCTTGCACTGCCACTAGAATGGAGTCACAACATAGGTCTCAGCATCATCACGGCATAGTCAGAAGAAGTTGCACTGGCATAGTCAGACAGAACCCACTAAGAGTGAGCAGGCGCTCCTTCACAGCAGACTTCGTGGCCACCACCATTTCTCACTGTCTCCAGCCATTCCCACTGCCATCTGCCAAAGGGAAGAAAGGGAAGTGGTTCCCAGACATCATCACCTGCCCAGCAACATGGACTCTCCCTCTAAGCTGGCTTTCTTCTGCCAAATATGGCAGCCAACACAGCTCCTGCCCTGGGACTGAATCAAAGAGAAAAATTTAAGAAAAAAATTCTCTGAAACCAGGACCCACAATGCTCTGGGGCCACATTTAATTAACTTACAGCCTCTGATGTCAACAGCTTCCAAGCCTGGTATAGTGCATTCGCAAACACATTCCAGAAGAGTCAACATGATCTGGTGTTGACACAGGCGCATAACTGTCAGAGGCAATAATTTTCAATTTATGGATGTCATAAAGCTTTGCCAATATGATTGCTACAATGTGTGGTGTGTTTTTGACAATAAGCAGGAGGCGGAGGGTTGGGAAGTATCAGCTCCACATGTGGCCATGGGTTTGCGCTCATGAGTGAAAACCTGTAGTGATTTCTACTATTGCAAAGAAGCTGCAGAAATGGCTCCAAACAATGAACCCAAAAATGTGATGTGGTTCTTTACCAGCAAACTCCGGACTTCTACATCAGCCAAAGGTACATTAGTCATTCAATACATGCTGATCGCCATCTCCTCTGTGCCAGGACAGCACTCTGTGCAGGATAAGTACAGAGTACAGTGGAAGCAAAAGAATTGGGTGGTACGTTTGCCTCCAGGGGAATCAATAAATGTTAGGTGTCCTTGCTCCTCCACTTCTTCTCTTGACGGCAAGTGCTGTAGATTGGATGCCCCCCACTCCCACCAACCTCATTGAAGTTCAAATCCTCACTGTAGCTATTGAGGGTGGAAAATCCTATTATGGTAATTGAAAAGTGGGGTCTTGAAGAGGTGATTAGATTTTGGGACCATGACCTAGTGCATGGATTAATAATGGTGGTCAGGGGTGTGGTTCTGAGGGCTTTAAAAGGAGAGAGTCTCTCTCTCTCTCAGCTCAGCCATTTTCCACCACATGAGACCCCTGCATTGCTGTAAAGGCATCACCAAAGAAGACCCTCACCAGATGTGTTCCCTGGACTTTGAATTTCCTAGCTTCTAAAACTGTAAGCAATAAATTTCATTTTCTTATGAAGTACCCAGTTCCAGGCATTTTGTTATAAGCAACAGAAATGGACAAATACAGCAAAAAAAAAAAAAGGAGAGGGATGGTGAGCACAGCCGTCATCAGACTTGTTTCTATCACAAGTGTCCGGGACTTGTTCATGAGGGCTGCGGTAGGAAGAGAGATTATTTCATTGTCCAAAACACAAAGATAACACTGGACCTGATTACTGAATTACTGACTGTATTAGTTCTTTTCTATGTTGCTATAACAGAATACCTGAGACTGGGTAATTTATAAAGAACAGAGGTTTATCTGGTTTATGATTCTGGGACAGCTGCAGGCCTCAGGCTGCTTCTACTCATGGCAGAAAACAGCAGGCAGCCAGCGGATATAAGCAGATCACATGGTGAGAGGAAGCAAGAGAGAGGGGGGAGGAGGTGCCAGGGTCTTATAAACAACCAGCTACCACGGGAACTAATAGAGCGAGAACTCACTCACTACCCCACCCACCAGGGAAAGCATTAATCCATTTATGAGGGATCTGCCCCCGTGACTGAAACAGCTCCCAGCATTGCCAGGTTTGGGATCAGATTTCCACATGAGTTTTGGGGGCAAGACACATCCAAACTCTATCACTGACATTCTAAAAACATTCTTCATTTATTATTACCTCAAGGCCAACACCATACTTGATATCCTGTAGGCTGTTATTAATATGTCTGCTGGTTGCATGGCTTTCAATGGGCTGGCTGCCCCTGCTTTTGAGAACTATAAGGGATCTATCTGGAGACATTCAGACCAGTATGTAGGCATATGTAGTCACATACACATGCATATACATATGCAAAAACACAGGCACTGTTCTGCTGCACCTTGGGACAATATTGCCCAGGCTTTGGTACTGAAACAGAAGGGCTAAGGGACAAACTGTGTGGCTCTCAGAAGTTAGTGTACATTTGCTTAAGAATAGAGAGGAGATAATACATTTAGATTTATATTCACATACTCATTGTCAGGCAATTCCAACTAGGAAAGGCTGTTTACCTTAAAGGAAAAAAAAAAAGAAAGAAAGGTTACTAATTAGAATAGCTGAAATCCAAAACACTGACAACACCAAACACCAAATGAGAACGTAAAGCAACAAGAACTCTCACTATCACTGGTGGGAACATAAAATGGTACAGATACTTTGGAAGACAGTTTGGTGGTTTCTTACAAAACAAGAGCATACTCTTACCAAAAAATCCAGCAATCACACTCTTTAGTATTTACCCAGAGGAACTGAAACCTTATGCCCATACAAAAACCTGCACATGTTTATAGCAGTTTTATTCATAACTGCCAAAACTTGGAAGCAACAAAGATGACCTTCAGTAGGTGAATAAACTGTGGCACATCCACACAGTGGAATATTACTCAGTGCTGAACAGAAATGACCTATCAAGTCATGAAGAGAC
>NW_007731779.1:104772-105990 GCF_000696425.1 Galeopterus variegatus | reverse complement strand
ACAAAAGAAACTTAATTGCATATTACTAAGGGAAAGCCAATCCAAAAAGGCTACATATTGTATGATTCCAACTATATGACATTCTGGAAAAGGTTAAATTATGGAGGTAATATAAAGATCAGTGACTGCCAGGGGTTTAGGGAAAGGGAGGAATGGGATGAATAGGCAGGCTTTTTAGGGCAATAAAATTATTCTCTATGATACTATAGTGGTGGATACATCTTGTCTTTGTCCATTTTGTGCTGCCACAACAACCTGAGACTGGGTATTTATAAAGAACAGAAATTTATTTCTCACAGTTGTGGAGGTTAAGTCCAAGATCAAGGTGCCAGCATCTCATGTCTGGTGAGGGCCTTCTTGCTGTGTCCTTGCAGGCATGGAACAAACACTGTGCCCTCACGTGGCAGAAGAGCAGAAGAGTAGAAGAGAGCAAACCCTCCCCTGCAAGCTCTTTTTATAATGGCATTAATCCATTCATCAGAGTTGAGTCCTAATGACCTAATTACCTCCCATTAGGCTCCACCTCCCAACACTGTTGCATTGGGGATTAAGTTTCCAACACATGAGTTTTTGGAGGAGACAAAAACATTCAAACCACAGCACATGTCATTATACATTTGTCAAAACCCATAGTGAGTACAAAATGAAGAGTGAATTCTAATGTAAACTATGAGCTTTTGTTGATAATGATGTGTCAGTGTTGTTCATAGGACTGTAAGAACTGTAAGAAATGTATCACTATGGTGCCAGATGCTAATAGTAGGGGAGAGAAAGAGGGATAACATGGAAACTCTATACTGTCTCCTCGATTTTGTTGTGAACTAAAACTGCTCTGAAAAATAAAGTCTACTTAAATGAATAAATGAATGAATGAATGACAAAAAGTGGCATTCCAAGCTGGACACTGTAGAAAGAAATGAATGGATCTGATGGGCAAGTTTCTTAGCTAGGGCCCTACAGATTTCTTAGGTTCTTTTTAACATGAGAACATTTTACATTTTTATGCTGATGTTATCCCTCATTTGAGTACATAGCCACATTCAAAACTAAGATAGTTCTATACATAGGGCTTTCTAGATGACTCCAATGAACCCGTACCCAGTCCCAGGAGTTGTGCCATCACTTCCAAACCAGAAGCCAGACAAGTCAGCCCAGACGACTGATGAGCAAGGAACTGTTGAAGACAAGAGCTGTCAGTGCTCTGTGACCATGGAGAGC
>NW_007731779.1:0-103315 GCF_000696425.1 Galeopterus variegatus | reverse complement strand
GGTTCTGTAATTATCAAGATGAAAAAAAATCATCAGGAAAACTCTCCAACATCTGATCCAGAAGTGGGGTACACTGGGTTTAAAATGAATACTGTGCACATGAGAACATAAATCCGTATGTGCTGTTTTTAAGCCAACTACTTGGGCCATAGCAGTAAGGACCTGCCTAATTCTTGTTGACTCCTAGGAGGAGGGGATCAAAAGAGCACAAAGTATTTGAACATGGCAGGTTTTTCCATCAGCACCTAACCTCTTCATGAATGGAAAGAAAAGGCTCTCTCCAAAGTTATAAAGGGCAAGAATGGTAATGGATGTAGCCTACAAACAGATACAAATAATACAACTGGAGTTATAGGTCACAGGATTTAAAGCTTAATAGGTTGAGAGGAAGGAGGTGGGAGGAGCAGACAGAAATTAAATAAACCTGAACCACAGCCAAGGATCAAAACCTAACACCTTCCACTTGATGTGATGGTTCTTCCAGGAGCCTGTTAACACCTCATAACTATAACTGACATCCACAAAAGAAATCATTCTGCAAGGGAAACACACAATGATCCACAGAACCAAAAGTGATCAAGGCCTTTGCAGCAGAACAGATAATTCTTCCCAGAAAGGCTCGGCAGTGAAAAAATAAGAGAAAATAAGGGCATTTCTTTAATATTCCTCAACACTCCTGGATGTGGGTTGCCTAATCAAATCCTCAGTTTCCTAGGAATGCACATTGTATTTCTGTGAAGAGGCTCCATGTGAGGCAGTGGGTTTCTAGCTCCCACCTCGGGGGCTGGATGAGAACTTGAGGATGGGCAGTGAGTTCCTACCAAGAGCTGCCGTATTCACAGAGGCGATGCCACTCTGGATCTTTCCAACATGGTGAGAAACATTCTGAGTCAGGGTCACTGCTGTTAACAAGACTTTCACATTCAGGGTCAGTTGAAGGCCAAATCTGTGACCTGTGTCAAACAGGTGTCATTCCCATCCTGCGCTTTTTTTCTTTTTTAATAACTAAACTTTAAAAATAAATAACTAAATAACTAAAGCTTAAAAATTCTCTGAAGTCATATGAATTGGCAGGTATGAATCAGCAGAGGTTAGAGAAGGAGAGGGTAGGATTGGGTATAGGTTTAATAACAGCCATTGCAGATTTTATGATGTACAAATAACTATGATATTCACACCTCATTTATTCTTCAGGACAAAGCTATATGGTAAGTAATACTGTACTCTCATTTTACATGAAGAAATAGAGCCTCGGAGGAAATGACTTGCTCAAGTTGATAAGCTAATAAGTAACAGAGCTGGGGTTTGAATTCAAATCTCCTCAGTCAGCAGTCTGTCCATGTTGCCTACCCCAGGGCAGATGCTAAGATCCTATAGCTACAGAGGAACCTCCAAACATGACCTGGGAATGAAAGCCTGGACAGTCTGAGAGTCTTTTCAGGACAAGGATCATGACCTGTTTAACTTGTGTCTTAGGGGTGGTGCAATGGATCAAATGTGTCCCCCAAAATTTCATGTATGGGAAACTTGATCTCGATTGTAACAGTGTTAAGAGGATGGGAAATCCAATTATGGTAACTGAAAGGTGGGGCCTTTAAGAGGTGATTAGATTGTGAGTACTATCCCCTCGGGAATGGATGGATCTTTTCCTGGAGTCCTGGGTGTGGTTCTGATGGCTTTAAAAGGAGGGCAGGTAAGAAGATTAACTCTTTCTTGCTCAGCCACTTGCAGTGTGATACTCTGGTCACCATGGGACCCTGTAGAGTTCCCAGCCAGAAGAAAGCCCTCAAGGATGTGTTCCCTGGACTTTGGACTTCCAAGCCTTCAAAACTGTAAGAAGTAAATGCTGTTTCTTTATAAATTACCCATTTTCAGATATTTTGTTATAAGAAATAGAAACACAATGATACAGATGGTGTGTGAAAGACTCTCATTGCATATGGTGAATGAAGGAGGAAGAGGTGTCAGGAACACTGCAGCACCTGGTGGAACCCGGTGCCAGCTCACAGGCTGATGGCTTGTGGTGAATCAATGTCATTCCCATGGCAGGCTCCATCAGAAGGTGAAGCAATGAAACTAAGAGCATCTTCAGGAGCAGATGCAGCATAATGATTGCAGCTGTGGGCATCTGTGGACTTCCCTCCCTGCCCTTTAAGGACTTTCAGAATCAACCTTGGGCCACTTCTGAGGTCAAGGCACTGGGTGCTTCAGGGCAATAAAGAAGGGAAGGGAGACTTAAGCCATTGAAAATTGAAGCAGGTGATACTTAAATTACCTGTTTTTAAAGATAGAATCATACCTGTTTTTGTACTTATCAGTAGATAGTGGGCATCTTTCTAAACTATTAGATATATAGCTGCATGTCACTGTGGTTAATAGCTGCATTGTTCTCCACAATACACAGAAAACAATAATCTATTTAACTGACACCCTATTGAGGAGCATTTGTGTTTCTTCCTATTTTTTGCTATTATAACCATGCTGGTGTAAACATCCTTGCAAAGACAGATTTCTGAACTTAATAAAGAGCATTGGATGGTCAGAAGAGGAAGGTGACTCCCAGTTTGGGGAGGAGGATCTGGGCAGGCTTCATGGCACGTATGGAATTTGAGCTGAGCTGCTCTGAAGGTAGTAGTTCTGTCAGCGGATTATTCACAGTCAGTGTCAGATTGAACTCCTTGCTCTACTCTTTCCCCTATTCTCACAACTGTACTTGACTAGTCTTTAAAGAGAAATTTGACTGGACTTGATGGCTGGGTAGAGAACATGAGATGAGGATGAGGAGAAAGGCAATCAACGTAGACAACTGACCAGGGCAAAGGCACAGAGGTGGGAAGGTGGGGACAGAGAACACAGTGTGATGAGGATGGAGCACAGCGTGGATGAGCAGAGGGGCTGGAAATAAGATTCCCAAGTGGTTTTGGACAGGATTGAAGAGGACTTTGCCTTTCAGGCAAAGGAATCTATTATTGTAGATCAACAAGGTGTTTCAGTGATGACTCATTCATCTAAGAGATCAGCCATCCAGGCCAGAGGGGCTGGAAATAAGATTCCCAAGTGGTTTTGGACAGGATTGAAGAGGACTTTGCCTTCCAGGCAAAGGAATCTATTATTGTAGATCAACAAGGTGTTTCAGTGATGACTCATTCATCTAAGAGATCAGCCATCCAGGTCTCAGTACTCAATGGGTAACTCAAACTCAACTCTCTTTTTAGTGGTTGTGAAAGAAAAAGAATGCCCTTGATTTCAGAGTGGGAGATCTGAAAAGAAAATTCACGGGCTCAGAGTCCAGTGAGATAACGCATGAAAGAGCATGGTATGGACTTGTCACAAGTGGCTGCTGGGTAAAAGCTAACTATTAGTATGGACGATCCTAACAAAAGGACATTTTTAAATTCTGGGCTTCTGCAGTTAGAAATGTAGCATTTTTTTAATGTGGACTTGGCCCTTCCAGCATTTGTGTTTTCAGTTTCCAGTAAAATGGCACTGTGAGGAGGCAAACTTGCTTCAAGAAGAGAAAAGGAGAAACCTCACCCATCTGGGTGGTTACAGGAATTAGTTTTCAGACTGCTTTATCCCTTTAGTATTCAAGCCTTCACCATTTGATCATCAAATTCACTTTGGTCTAAACTGGCCTATGATTTTTTTCTGTATTTGGAGGTTATATTAGAAATTAAGATTTACTGTATTTGCAGACCATTTTCAGCCTTTTTATGAAAAAAGTAGAGGCAATAGAGACCGACTTGTCCAATGCGTCATTTTAAACACGGTGGGCAAGCGGAGGGTGGCAGCTTCATTTATCACCAAGTGCTCGCTGAGATGCTGGTAAATGCAATTGCTTGCTCTGCCAAGCACGCAGGGAATAGCACAGCACTGAGGCCGGGCTTTTACAGCAGCTCTGTGATCTTGAATTATGAAAGGATTAGACAAGGTTTGGGAGAATCTGTTGTTTTTCTCCCCTCTTTTGTGATGATTTGATGATGAGGGAAAACCTGGAGTAAAGGAAATCAAAAAATCCACCAAATGATGCTCATTGGAAAAGGTGTTGAGAGATTTCTGTTCCCTCTGGTTATTTGCCAAGTCAGAAATCATGATGCAAATAATGACTTCTCTCTCTGGAGTGGGGAATTCATTAGTGTTAGACCCAAAGTCCTGCCATGGCCCTGAAGCACCTGCTTTTACTGGCAATCTTAGTGGCCACAGGGTTCCATTTCCATGAATTTGAGAGTTGAAGTCCATGCCTGCTTAACATTATTGGTGAGTGAGCTATAGTTTTCAGAGCTGCTTGTCTTTTCTCTGTGCTGCTAAGTTGTGTTAAATCCAACTGATCTGCAAGCTGATAGCATCTGGGTATTTTTTTGTTAGAGAGGTTACAGATACCACTAGTGCTACTTCTAAGCCAATTCCTTACTTCTCTCTGTTTGCCTAACCTTTAGGCCATGCCCGTAGGATCCAAGGCTCATTCTATCATCCTCAGGTGCCACTGCAGGGCTTGTGTGTGACAGAAGCTGTCTTCCTGGGAACCTTATTCAAAGGCCTTAGTGTGATATGAGCTTGTCTCTTCAGATCCAGCCTCAGCTTACCTCTCCTCCCTTGCCCGCGGGCACCAAGCTCCAGAATAAGTTTCGCTCTCTCTTATTTCTGGACCTTTGCAAAAAATAGAATCTATCTTAGCTTGGGCTGCCATAACAAAATACCATAGATTGGGAAGGTTAAACAACAGAACTTATTTTACACAGTTCTGGAGGCTGGAAGTCAGAGATCAGCATGCCAGCATGGTCAGGTTTTGGTGCGGGCTCTCTTCTGGCTTGCAGATGAGCACCTACCTTTCTGAACTTCAGTTTTGTCATCTGTAAAATGAGAGGTTTGTACCAGATGCTCCCTAAGATCCGTCCCAGCAGGGATGGGCTGAAGGTGCCACAAACAAGATATTGGAGGTTTGTTCAGAATGGTTCAGTTCAGGTCCCTGGGATCACACTCAATAATCAACTGAGAAGTGAGATTTTGATCCATGATCAGCTGTTCTATCTATACATCCTCTGTTGATCAGAAACTATCCTTCAAGAAAATGAATCACGTTGTGAAGGTGTTTTAGCATTTTCCCTTTATGGCTTCATAGCATATTTCATGACTATCCTTCTGTCTACTCTAAGAGTAAAGATATTAAGTTACTAAATCTATGGTTTCCACATTTGGAAAGTGTGCAAATAAGAGCACACTAATTTGGAGTTCTCCAAGCAGTGTCCAGATGAAGTGGACATTTAACTGGTGGGAGGCTGTGCTCAGTTCTAGATCTCGCTGGGAGCTTCTGTCTGTCCCTGAATGTCCCGTACAGTCAGTACATCATTCCTCCTGCTTACAGTGCCTGTGAGCAGACCTAGCAGCTAACAGCAACGTGGCGCCCGCACAGCAGTCATCAGGCACTGAAAATTCTCAACCTGCGATGCCAAATTTCTCAAACCTGGCGGCTTCTGCTTCACTCTCTCCCCTCCTGCTGCAGCAACATGTTGACAGTGTGCCTGGTGGTAACACTGTTTCCGAAAACGCGGAAAAGAAATTTGAAACAAAATGACGAGAATGAGTAGAGATGATGGGTAAGGTTTATGCAAATGTGGGCTTAACATGCGTGTCTATATGTGAGATGGGAAGCAAAAGAGGGGTTTAGAGAAGTTTTTCTTTTATCTCACCAGTGTCATCTTCTTTTTGTATGTTTTTAATTCAAAATGTGATCAGAGATATTACTTACTAATCTTGAAGGAAAGGCATGATCCATTGATTACTATATACATACACACCACACTTCTTTAATTAAAATACAACCAGGGGCCTGATTTTTCTTAAATTAAAAAAGAATAATTGTTAGGGCTGGCTGGTTCACTCTGTTGATAGAGCGTGGTGCTGATAACACCAAGGCCAAAGGTTCAGATCCCTGTACTGGTCAGCCGCCAAAAAATAAAGAAATACATTTTTTCACAAGTTACTAAGAAACTTAAAATGTTTTTTTGCCCAGAGACGTTCTTTTAACTACAATGACTTTCTAGACTCTCATATAGTTGAAAAACTCATGCTTAAATTCTCAAAATGCAAATTAGTAAGAATGTGTCATGAAACTCTTACAAGCATTTATTTTTAATTGGACCATTGCATTTTCTCAGGAGAGAATGAAAGCGTTTCCCAATGTTCTGAAAGCTGTGTGTTCCATGCATATGACTCAGTAAACATGATCATAATATCTCTTTTACACCTTCCAAACCCAAGCCCTTTCACTGAGAATTCCTGTTCTGACTTACATGCCTTACTTTCTTGTCCTGGAGAAAAGCATCAAGTAACTATTTCCCCCTCCCCCCTCCCAATATCCCTTTGAAAGAATATTTACTTCCTGAGAGTGGAAAAAGGGTGACATAGAAGTGACACTGCTTTGGAAGTCACAAAGCACTCTGCAGGTCAATTTGGCAAGAGAGGTCTCCCAGCCTCCCCCAGCCTGCTGCTGCCATTTCAAACAATTTACCTTCCACCCCATATCTGGAGCACCAGTCTATAAAGAAAAAAGGAAAAAAGCAAGCTGTCTAAAAGAGTCTTAATTCCTCTTCATGGTATAAAGCAACATGTTACTGTGGCTTTTGACCTCCAGGGGTTGGATTAGATGATTTTCCACATGGTTTATTGTGAAAGGTTTTATTGCGCATTCACCTCCCAGATCCCCCAACAATTTAATTGCCATAAAAATAGCTAACATATGTGGCAGGTTTTAACAATGTCCATCCACCAAATGGATTTGCTTCTCGTGTGGCCACCCAGAGCTGGCAGCTTTTACCACCACACACTGGGCTAAGGTTCTAAGCAACAGGGTTGGCGTCTCCCTGATGAGCTGTGATGAATGAAGCTCCCGGGAGAGAGGGACAGACTCTCTCCTTCTATGACCCTCAGAGACAGGTCTCGGTTGCCATTTTTCTTTTTCTGTACTGGTGATGGTTTGTTGGCTTGTTTTTCTTCCTTAGAAGGTATGTTTTGAAAGACATATCTCTGTGGGCAATCAAAAGACCGTAGTCCTAGATTCCATGAAGCCGGGATGAACTAACACAGCTCACAGTCACTGTCTACGGGCTGGTCTGATCCTTGTACTCTCTAAGTGCTCTCATTAGTAAGTAATATTGCAACGGACATTACCAACCTAGCTTTAAAAATAGAAAGAGAAATCTATCATAAGCTACGGAAAGCAACGCAACTGTTTCCTTGGCAAGAAGTCATTGTCCTTATATTACGTTAGCTAGTAACACTAAAAAATCATACATGGATGCACTTCTCTTAACATAAGATACTAATTCTTAAAACGATGCTGCCTATTGAATAATTCTTCAAGGTTCAGCTCATTAATGCCTCCTCTATAGATAAAATAACCAGGTGTGATCTCTCTCTTCACCTCTCTTTTGTCACTTATTAGAGAGTCCCCTAGCTATTCCTGGGGGACTCAAAAGGCAGCCTCATACAGGTCTATGAACCAGTCTGTGAACAGCAGTCCCCATCCTTCTTCTGTAGTGGTTCTCCCTTCACTTTCTTACAACTCATCCTGAAGAGGACACTGCTCGATAGAAGAATGCCAATATCTGTCCCTGGATGCCAACAAGGTTTCCCATGTTCTAGGTCCCAGAAGAAAGCCAGGAAAGGTGAAGGAAGGCCTCATCCTGCCCCTCAGAGCCTTGCTGGTCACCTGGCTCAGGCATCTCCTGCCAGGCCTAGTGAAGTTTCTCTTGAGCAGCTCCATCAGCTTCTGATCTTCACCCTTCTTTCCAGAGTGGCTCAAAATTAATGCAAAGGACCATCGAAGGGCCCTCCATCCTTTATCCTCCTGGTTAAACTGGCATTTTTGACCCCTGTATCTCTCTCCCTTTTAGTAACAGTAGGTGGGAGGGAAACATTGTTCTCAGAGCTGGTAGCAGAATTATCTGGTGGAGACTTGTCTTTTATTCACCAAAATATTTTGATAAGCCACTTGGGCTATCGCATATGGTCCTGAGGGTGTGGATCAGATGAGATAAGAAGGTTTATAAAGGAGAAGAATTTTTGAGTTTCCAAGAGGAAAGCTGGCAGAAAAGGGGTCGTGGGAGTGGAGATAAATTAGGAGAGATGAGAAGAGGTGATGAGAGGAGATGGATCAGCAAGAGAGTGGGGAGTCTGTGGCCCAAGGAGAAGAGAAAGTGAGTAAGAAATTCCCAGTGTGGGATATGACAGATGGACTTTTAGAATAGAAATAATACCTAATCTTTTTCAGTATAAAGTCGTCTAGTCTGCCATGGATACCAGTCTTATATTTTTAAAAAGCTGAATTAAATTCATTTGATGAAAAAACCAAATCCATTTATAGAAATCCCCAAGGTATATGTTTAAAAAATAAAAATCATTATTAATTAATGAATATCATTATTAGTTAGCTTAATATATCAAAATACGTTACATATATAGGCACCCAAATGAACTGAAGATCTTTTTTACATGCAGCAATATATTCTATTTGGGATAAGAGATGTGGCATTTTACAGTTTTTCTTTAACACAACTATTCTACATACACCTTCCTCACTGTTATTCCTACTCAGTGCCTGGTGGTAATGGTGTTTGGGAGAAAGTAAAGAACAGAAGTGGCTTCCGTATTTGTATAGTTACAAGGCCTAAAGAGGGGATGTGACATGAGAAGTGAGATGTGAAAGAAATCAAGAATTCAGGGGAAGTGAGAAATCTGAGTATGAAATATTGGGGTGGAGTAGGGTTGCCACATAAAATACAGGACGCGTAGCTAAATTTGAATTTCAGATAAGCAACGCATGACTTTTTAAAAGTATGCCCCAAATATACTTATTTTATTTATACTGGACATCCTGTAGTTTTATTTGCAAAATCTGGCAACCCTAGGGTGACGGAATGCTGGAATAAGTTAGCAGTAAGAAACATTTTAATTTAAATATCACAGGAAAGTATGACGTGGGTACAGTAAACGTCTGGGTTAAATAAGATTGTAAATCTTCAGAGGTACTGTATTTAAAATTAGGCTCACAGCTCTTTACAAACTTATATCAGTGATATAGCTTTTTACACTATGAAACACATAATCTATACATCCTCCTCCAACATCAAAGCTAGCTATGAGACCTTCGAGGAGAGTCTAACACCATTGTCTTACTGATTGTCTGAAAAACTAGCTATTCCATCTTTAAAGGGAATTGCTAATTAGACCCTTAAACTTATAGAGAAACTAACTATTTGATGGACAGATGACTAGCTTCCCTCCCCCCACTCCCTACCTGTAGAGTCAACAGAGTAAACTGCAGCTTAGAACCCTACCTAAGAAAGATGGCAGTTTTCAACAAAGATAGCCTAGTCATCATACAATCAAGTCAGGGCTCTTTCCCTACTTTCCTACATCCTGGCTTTATCAGGCAGCCACAACCATGCTTTAAAAATGTCCAAATTTTGTTTTAAAAAAGATCTAAGCCATCCACAGAGACAAAGTGAAACAACAGGAAATATTTGTCAATTGAAAAAAAAAATGTTATTACCAATGTGCTTAATAAAATACAATGTAAATGTACTTAATAAAGTTACAGCTTATAGTGAAATGTGGGGAACCTGTTTCATTTTTATTAAAGCTGGATTTATTGCTTTGGTTTATTGGTTTATGTTCTCAGAACTTAATTTAGGCCCTAGATGATTTGCCCAAAGGAAAGCAGGTGGGTCAGCTGTGTGTTGGGCTATACCAGTCTGAGGGGCTGTGATACAGGTATTAATTAACCTTGGCCTGTGCCAGCACCTCCCAAACAAACCAAAAATACAAAAAGAAAAAGTCATTCCAACTTACTCCCGACTTCATCAGGATGAAGCTTCTACAAACATAACTTGTGCTTTTTCACCTTCACACTGAAATTCTCTTTCTCTCAGAACTGCCAGCTTAAATCCTACCCATCTTTTAAGGCTCAACTAATATGCTTCCTTCTTTACAGCACCTCCCCCGTTCTCTACTCTGTCAGTTCTTGATGGGGGCTGCACCCCTCTTAGGGGGCATTTTGAATATTTGTGGAGACGTTTTTCTGGTGTTGTCATGACCTAGCTCTCTCTATATTAAACTACATACTATTGTACTAAAAATCACTTTCCTTCTGTTTTTTCTTTATATTACAGTAGGGCCATTATGTTGAGTTTTAAAGATTAGGTATGTAAGGAAAAAGAAAGAACCAAGAATAGCCATGATGCTTTACTTCTGAAAAATAAAAGTGCAGATGGGGTATTTACTCAGCCAGGTACTAGGATTTATAATGGAGCTATGAAAACTAAGACAATGTGGTGTTGGCCCAGAACTTAATAAAACTGAACAATGGAATAGAATAGACAGCCCAGAAACATGCCTGTGCATATGTGGAACTTTGTATATGGCAGAGGCGGCACGTCAAATCAAGAGAGACTAAGAGATTACCCAATAAATGGAGCTGAGAAAAAATGGTTATCAATTTGAAAAAACAAAATAAAATAAATCTCTACCTCATATCACATACAAAAATTAGCTCCCAATGGATTAACATTCTTAATGCAGAAACAAAACTAAAAAATATATAAATATAATTTAGACACGGAGTAAGGAAAGGTTTTTTAAACAGACATAAAACACATTGGCTATAAAAGAAAAGATTAATAAATTTGACTACATTAAAATAAAGTCTTTACCTTAAAGAAAGTGAACCGTTACAAAGTAGAAGCTGATGTTTGTAATTCACACATTTCCCTGGGAATGTGTTCATAACTCACCACAAAGAAAGCCTCAAAAACTAGTGTAGTACGTAGACTGCTGCTCAGACACCGTGGTAGTTTTCATCCATTTCTTAATTGTTCTCAAGGCTGGTGTGGTCTGAGGAGAGCTAGCTGTATACATTGCACTAATCATAGCAAGACAATTTTATTTTATTTTTTTTTATTTATTTTATTTTTTTTTAAAAGATGACCGGTAAGGGGATCTTAACCCTTGACTTGGTGTTGTCAGCACCACGCTCACCCAGTGAGCAAACCGGCCATCCCTATGTGGGATCCGAACCCGGGGCCTTGGTGTTATCAGCACCGCACTCTCCCGAGTGAGCCACGGGCCGGCCCCAGCAAGACAATTTTAAAGCATAACCCAATAGGACACTTGTGCATATTGTCACTGCTTAGGGCTTAAAGAGAATTCAGACCAGGTCTGGAACATTCTAGGCAATAGCCAAATGAAAACTTGTGTCATTTCAGAAACCTGGAGGACGGGTCATCAGAGGCATTGTGGATGGCCCTCTGACACCATGGAAAACAGTGTGGAGGCTCTGCAAGCCAGAAAATGTGTTCAGAGGCTGATGACATTTTTCTTTCAGGAATCTCATCTTTTGACCATGGGACTTCAAAGACTTTTCCCATCCAATTTATCATTTTCATGGCTGTATTGCAGGACTGAAAACAGGCATAGACAGGAGATATCTGACTATGAAAGGTTCCAGTTTGGGAGGAAAGAAGTGATACTTCAATATTTCTTGCCTCTTAGAAATGAGAGCTGTGAAAGACGTTCAAGTGAAGTAATTTGGGTAACAGCCCCATCAGTGCTTCCCACAGCACACTCCAACTTTGGGGAATGAATTTTTCAGTGGTAGTATCCACAGCTGTGTCTTCTCTGCTAATTTCTTTTTATAAACCATGTCATTGTGTTCTGTGTAATAAATTAATTTGGATAATAACACCATAAACCCAGAAATAGAAACTGATCAAAAGCAAGGTGTATTCAAGAAGAAAATACATTATTAATTTAAAACATTAATAGAGCTGGAACTACCTGAGGAACAAATAATCTCACAATGAGGTCAAAGTACTCACCCTCTGAGAATAAATATTCCCAAGCGTTGATTTGGCGTACAGTCTTTTCAAAAAAAGTCTTAAAAGATTGAACAGATGCTCCTAAAGGTCAGTCAACTACATTACAAATTTGGCACTAATTTGTTCTTTTCTTCCCTGTAAATAAATGGCGTGGTCGGGAGGTGAGATGAGGAAGGGTAGCAGGAGGGTCAGTCCTATCATCATTTATGGATGCACAGGGGCAAAAATCAATCTGGTCTCCAGAGAAAGCAAGGAAACCAAGCCTCCCAAACTGGACATCCTGAAGAAAATGGCCTGGAGTAAATGCGAGACAGAAATAACAACTAGAAAATGGTTTTGCAGAAGGTTTTCTTTCATCAAGGAAGATGTTTGACCACAGCTGTGGTTGAAATACTCATAAATAAACAGTGTTTACCAACAAGAAGTGATTATTTTTATAAAACAAATAAGAAACAATCACTTCCAATTAGTTTTAAAAGAGATGGCTAAACAGAACATACATGGAATGTGATCATCTCATATTTTGGCACACAGAAAAATAAATATGTTAAGAAACAAACATCATGGTTTTCGCTCCTATATATTTTGCCTAAATGGAATTCTACATGGTAAACATGCCTCCTCTTATTCAGCAAAATCCACCCTGAATCTAACACCATTTCCTGAAAGCCTAATTCCTTTCAATAAGGTACTAATCATTTTATCGCAAACACCAAATACTTTCTTATGGCTGGGAATGGAATTATAGACTTACTTTTTGATATATGCTCCAGGTTTTCAAGATTTTATTGCAAACAAAATGATCCTTTATGATATTTTGTAATATTCCACCTTGTTTGCTTTCCAGAATTTCTATCATTAATTAAAGGGCCTCCTTTCACCTCCACCTTCCCACCAAAAACTATTGTATTCCCCAACTGCCTAAATAAAAGTCAGCCCATCACAGCAGCAGTGATGGCCATGCCAATTTCACAGTGTGATTCATGCACTCATTTTATTTTGAATATGACCCTGCCCTCCATCTGTCTAAGCCGAATGTCCTGCTTTTTCAAGCCAGACCTCTGGAGCAGCATCACATGAAACAAGGAGGAAGACACAGACTGGCCTCCCTCCTGCCCACTTCAGCTGCCACGCTCACAGATAAGTACTAACACAAAAGGAGAGCCCCAGCTGATGCCTGTAGCAATCAGAGAAATTTGGGGGAGAGCAGACAGTCCTTTTATTTTTTCATATATTTTCAAGGAGCCATTTAAAGGTAAATGCTTTCATGATGCAAATATGATTCTGCAAAACAGAGGATCAGGCTAAAGATATGAAAGGCAATTTCCCATTTCCACGTTCTGTCATCTTACCTTGATTTAATAACAACTTACCCTAAGTAACAGCTCAATATAAAGAATTTTTAAATATTGAGCCTTTTGGACAAGCATCACTCAGGCAGGCATAAAGAAGACCCCCTCCTCCCTGATTATTGAGTAGCACTAACCAGCATCCCTCAACACATGTACATCTGTGGGTTTAAAGACCAGAAAGGGCTATGTAGCTAGAGATTGGGTTTTAGAAGAAGCCTTGGAATAGGTTTATAGGGTATTCCTCACCTGCTTTCTCTGGTGATCTTGCGTGTCCAGAACGACACTCAACCTCTCTGAAATGGGTGCAGTTTGTCCCTGTATTGCAGGAGCCCCAAATTTGAAGGGGCACTCACGTAGTGTTTGCCTATTCCAAAGAACTCACCCGCTGTAACAATAGGTAGAGACGCTGGTTTGTTAGACTTATGGGAGGTGCAGGTGGTGGCTGGCCAGCTGGAAATCCGCACTGCATGGGGTACATACAACAATTATATAGTGAATAGATCAAAATAGAGGTGTAAATAATTTGCATGTTCACACGTAGACCCTCACCCAGCTCACATAACTCAGAGCCTGGGAGATCTGGCTGAGTAAGTAGGTTAACTTACCTGCTACTCTCCTGGCAACAGAGTAGTTAACACTAGTGTTCTAAATACATTTACATGCTAATTCATTTATTCAGGGCTCCTGCTTCCTTCTGTCTTCCATTTGTCTTAAAGAAGATGTGACTTTCCTTGAGTAAACTACCTTGGCCAGGGGTAGTTTCCCACGGGCTACGGGGGAGAAGTCTATGTCTAGCATGTACTTTACAGTCCCTTCCTTGGTATTAATGCAGTAGGCAATTCCTTCTTTGGTCCCGTCTAGAACACAGCTATGGCAGACATTTCAGCAAGGGAAAAGAACATATGAGTACATGAAGTCAGTCACTTGATAGTACAGCATTTAGATGACTATTGATGTCTCTTTCTAGCTATAACAGGTGACCAAGACCTAGACTACCTCCTACTACTCACTTCCTAAAGCCCACACACAGCTACAATTCAGGCCAAGAAGTTCAAATTCTTACTGCCCAAACCAAGTTGGTTGTTTATTTTAATGGGAAGATAACAACAACCAAAAAAAAGCAAGACACTAATATTCCCTCAAAACTGGACCCACACTTAATACTTAGACGAGTTAATTCATTAGTCACTATTTTCTACTGAACTTAGCTTTTGGATATCATGGTTCAGCCACTTCCTATCTAGATGTGTGATCCTGGGCAAATCATTTAGCCTTTCTGAGCCACGGTTTCTCCATCAGTAATATGCAGAATACAGGGTGGTTATTAAGATTAGAGATAATATATGCGTAAGTAGTTTAATAGAGTGCCATGCAATATAGTTGGGTAGTAGTGAGACCAATGGAGATCATGAAGACTGAAAGACAACGCCCTGCCCCAGGCCACAAGCAGAGGGGCTGCAAATGATAGATGATCATAAACTACAGCTATTATTATCTTGAAAACCACACAGTTTACCACCACCTTACTGGGATAAGCCAGTTTTGTATTTTGCTATCTTGTCTACTTCCCTAATTCTTGACTGAAAAATTTATTTATTCTCACACAAATTCTACAGTCTCCAGGTCAGTCTAATCTGGTTATGTTTTTACTTAGTGATTGCTGTGGATTGGATGTCCCCCCAAACTCACTGAAGTTTGATTCCCACTATGACACTGTTAAGAGGGTGGGAAATCCTATAACGGTAATTGAAAGGTGGGGCCTTGAAGAGGTGATTAAATTGTGGGGACCATGCCCTAGTGAATGGATTAATCCATTGATGGTTTAATGGTGGTCATGGGCATGGTTCTGATGGCTTTAAAAGGAGAGCATGTGAGAAGCTCTCCCTCTCTCTCTGCTCATGCTATCTGCCATGTGACACACTGCTTCGCTGAATAGCATCACCACCACCACGGCATGGACTTTGGACTTCCCAGCCCACGAAACTGTAAGGAATAAACATTGTTTCTTTACAGATTACCTAGTTTTAGGTATTTCGATTATAAGCAACAGAAATGGACTAATATAATTTAATAAGAGAATTCGTCCCTAGTTTTTCCCTGCCCCACCATGGGCACTACTGAATACAAAAGAATTATACAGAAGTAGCCCCAGTTAGTAACATGGAATCTAGAGTATCTATACAAATATATGACAAAGGAAAAGCAGAAAACCCAGAATGATTTTGTGTACAGTCTAGCAGATATTCGTAGAGATCTTCAGACTAAAAATCTGAACGAAAAAAATATTAAAGTATAGGCAGTTTGTTTTATTTTAGCTGAAAATAAATCGACTTAGCTCAACAATATCCAGAAACATTATAAGCCTGACAAGTAAAGGCTGCGCATCTGTCTCACACACACCACACATCACAGGCTAAGAGATTTAGAAAAGTAACAATACATAAGGAAAGGGGCACGTTTTATAGTCTTGTGTTTTTTTTCTCCCTGAAAAAGACAAGATCATGCATTTTTCCAACGTTTATACCCAGCAGTGAATGTTTGAACACCAGGGCAGTGGGCAGGGCCAAGCTTAAACACCAACAGATGCTCGGTAATATTTACTGCTATAAAAAGGGGGATTCATAATTGGATCTAAAACTGATCCTCTCCCAGCACCACTTAAGAGTCACAGCACTTTTTCCTCTCCTCGACCTCTGGAAACGACCAAAACAAGGGCTCCTGGCGTCAGCGCTATTCTGCTCTTGGAACGTGCACCCTCAGGGCAGCATAAAAAAGCACCTACGCTAATTCCAGGTCAATGCCAAGGAGATAACCCGCCTTTCCATCCATTTCCCTTCACTAAAACAACGACAGCATTTGTATGGACCAAGCGGTGTACAAGCTCAAAATCACGAACGGCATCGGGCCTAAACCTTCCTCGGCACCGCCACAGACCGACGTGACACAACAGAAACAGCCAGAAACCCGCTCTTTCAAAGGCAGGCAGGAAGGCGACACCGCAGCCGCGACGACGCGGGCCGCTGCAGCAGAGACTACAAATCCCAGCATGCAAAGCGGCACGTCCCGAGCGGCGGCGCGGCTGGAGCGGGGCATGCCGGGACGTGGAGTTTCTGTCCGCGATCGGCCCGGAGGAGTCGCCCCTCTTCCCTGACTCCCGTCACTCCGCCAGCGTAATAACTTCGTATAGCATACATTATACGAAGTTATACGACACTGTTCCGTTTCCGGGTGTCTTGTTGCCGTGGTAACGAGCACGCACCGTCCTGGCGGTTATGGCTGGGCTGGGCGGCGCGCAGATCCCCGATGGGGAGTTCACCGCCGTCGTGTACCGGCTCATCCGGGATTCCCGCTACGCCGAGGCGGTGCAGCTGCTGGGCGGGGAGCTGCAGCGCTGCCCCAGGAGCCGCGCCGGCCTGTCGCTGCTGGGCTACTGCTACTACCGCCTGCAGGAGTTCGCGCTGGCGGCCGAGTGCTATGAGCAGCTGGGCCAGCTGCACCCCGAACTGGAGCAGTACCGCCTGTACCAGGCCCAGGCCCTGTACAAGGCCTGCCTCTATCCAGAGGCCACCCGGGTCGCCTTCCTTCTCCTAGACAACCCTGCCTACCACAGCCGGGTCCTCCGCCTGCAAGCTGCTATCAAGTACAGCGAGGGCGATCTGCCAGGGGCCAGGAGCCTGGTGGAGCAGATACTGAGTGGGGAAGGAGGAGAAGAAAGTGGAGGCGAGAACGATCCTGACGGCCAGGTTAACCTGGGTTGTTTGCTGTACAAGGAGGGACAGTACGAAGCTGCGTGTTCCAAGTTCTTTGCGGCCCTGCAGGCCTCGGGCTACCGGCCTGACCTTTCCTACAATCTGGCTTTGGCCTGTTATAGCAACAGGCACTATGCCCCGGCGCTGAAGCATATCGCTGACATTATTGAGCGTGGCATCCGCCAGCACCCAGAACTAGGTGTGGGCATGACCACTGAGGGCATTGACGTTCGCAGTGTCGGTAACACCTTAGTCCTCCACCAGACTGCTTTGGTGGAAGCTTTCAACCTCAAGGCAGCCATAGAATACCAGCTGAGAAACTATGAGGCGGCTCAGGAAGCCCTCACTGACATGCCACCTAGGGCAGAGGAAGAGTTGGACCCTGTGACCTTGCACAACCAGGCACTAATGAACATGGATGCCAGGCCTACAGAAGGCTTTGAAAAGCTACAGTTTTTGCTCCAGCAGAACCCCTTTCCCCCAGAGACTTTTGGCAACCTGTTGCTGCTTTACTGTAAGTATGAGTATTTTGACCTGGCAGCAGATGTCCTAGCAGAAAATGCCCAAATGACTTATTGTCCTAGCAGAAAATGCCCATATGACTTACAAGTTCCTTACACCCTATCTCTATGACTTCTTGGATGCTGTGATCACTTGCCAGACAGCCCCTGAAGAGGCTTTCATTAAGCTTGATGGGCTAGCAGGTATGCTGACTGAGCAGCTCCGGAGACTGACCAAACAAGTGCAGGAAGCAAGACACAATAGAGATGAAGAAACTGTCAAAAAGGCAGTAAATGAATATGATGACACCCTTGAGAAGTATATTCCCGTGTTGATGGCCCAGGCAAAAATCTACTGGAACCTGGAAAATTATTCGATGGTGGAAAAGATCTTCCGCAAATCTGTGGAATTCTGTAATGACCATGATGTGTGGAAGTTGAATGTGGCTCATGTTCTGTTCATGCAGGAAAACAAATACAAAGAAGCCATTGGTTTTTATGAGCCCATAGTCAAGAAGCATTACGATAACATCCTGAATGTCAGTGCTATTGTACTAGCTAACCTCTGTGTTTCATATATCATGACAAGTCAGAATGAAGAAGCCGAGGAGTTGATGAGGAAGATCGAAAAGGAGGAAGAGCAGCTCTCCTATGATGACCCAAATAAGAAGATCTATCACCTCTGCATTGTGAATTTGGTGATAGGAACACTTTATTGTGCTAAGGGAAATTATGACTTTGGTATTTCTCGAGTTATCAAAAGCCTGGAACCTTATAATAAAAAACTGGGAACTGATACCTGGTATTATGCCAAAAGATGCTTCCTGTCCTTATTAGAAAACATGTCAAAACACACAATCATGCTGCGTGACAGTGTTATTCAAGAATGTATCCAGTTTCTAGAACACTGTGAACTTTATGGCAGAAACATACCTGCTGTTATTGAACAACCCCTGGAAGAAGAAAGAATGCATATTGGAAAGAATACGGTCACATATGAATCTAGACAGTTGAAAGCTTTGATTTATGAGATTATAGGGTGGAATATGTAGGCATGGCTGATAATGGCTTTTATCAAAATGGATTTGTTATGTAAACTTTGCAGTTTTATCTGTTTAGCCTTTGGCATCTTTATATCTGTTACATGTAGGACTTTGTACACTTTGGCATTGTAACAAAAAAATAGATAAAACTCTCATTTTTAAACTCCCAACAAAGTGAAATATTATAAGAACTTTGACCCCAGAAGGAGTTAGGAAAATTCAAAACCGATGAGGGATATTGTGTCTATTAGAACTTGTAATGCCTATGTTTCCTTTCCTTTGTTATCTTTTTTGCTTTGATATATCTTGAAGGGCCCCTGCACAGGGATTACGTCTTCTAGGGACCGGACACTATAAGTCCTGAACTCAGTAGCAATTAATGTATAGGACTTCTAGGCTTTTCATAATCATTTCAGGGATTATGTATTCTAGTCTCACAATTTGCCCTCATGATTGAATTCATTTGTAATACATATGTTTTTTATAGAGTTTATTATATTTTGGCAACATTTTCTAATATAGATGTAATGCTTTATATAACCAGAATACCTTAGAGAATAAATGCTTTTTTTTAATGTGCAGGATTCAGTGGGAGATCTTGTTCCCTTAACAAAATTATGGTGCTGTGGTGCAGAGACAATAAACAATTACCAAACAAATTTCCATAGTTTTCTTTTGCTCCATTTGTTAATTTGAATATATGAACTAGATATATTGTTACTGTTTTTCATGATAACTTTGTTTTCATTTATCTCTATCAGTGACTAACAGCAGAGGTACCCTGAGAGCTCAGTTCTTAATTCCTACCTTTGTGTTTGCAAGTTAGTATATGCTGGAGTTGTTTTCATGTTGTAGACTCTTGAGTAAGAAAAAATCTTCAACCCTATTCCCATGAACCCAACCAAACTCCTCTCCTACCCCCATTACTGTTGAAAAGGCCAATTCTGAAAACTTATAGATTCATAATGCAAGTTGCACATACACAACTCCCAATAGTTTTGGGGGGTTCCCATTGGGAACTCCACTCCCTCTGATCAGGCATTTTATTTTCTAAACCCTTCAAGAGCTTCACTATTTGTTTCCCTACACCTCACTCCTTTCTCTTCATAAATGTAACTGTCAATCCCAACTTGACTTGGCTTAGAAAAAAATCAAAAGTATTAAGTTGAATCCTATGAAATTGCTGATTTTGAAAGTTTTTACCTACAAAACTAGGGACTTCTTAAGGTTCAATCTAATAGTTTTCTACTGAAAGATAGGGAACCCTTGTCATAATGAGATGATGATTCTTCCCTTCAAGGAGAAGGAACCATTTAGCCATATGGGTACCCAAATGAAGTATGCTCAGCACAATTCCTATGTAGCATGACCTCCTCCTGGATGCTCGAATTCTATTAGATCAGAAAATTTGGCTTATTGTGAAGTCCAATGGTTTTGAATTTATGGCAGTTTTAATCTCAATTATCTGAGCTCCTATTATTTACCAGTAATGCTTTGATCCCACATTTGGAGGACAATCAATGTTTAATGACCTCTTCACTGCATCCCCTAAGCACATTCTTTGTCTGGGAAATGTTCTTTAACAATTTCAGCACTAAAAGTGTTGCTGCAGTAGCTCTGTGCCCCTCAATCTCTGTAGCCCCTTAAGATTAGGAAAGCAAATAAACTATTATTTTCAACAACCACATTAAAATTCTTTTTCCTATTTCTGCTAAATGAAACTATTTCTTTTCTTTAAAAAAAAAAAAAAAAGAAAAAAAGCATAGTCTAGCTAATGTTAACTACCCCAAAGCAAATGCTTTCCAGGCTCCCTTTTGCAAATAGTCCAGGCTTTATTCAGCGACAACTTATTTACCCAGGTGCTGTGTGTTTGTGGTTTGCATGTATGTGTAATTTAGCTTCTCAGAACATAAAAAGCTTTTCAGAAGAGTTTTTAACCCCTTGCCACTGGGCAGTTGGGATTTCCTGCTTAATAATACATTTCCTGACTGCTCCTACCACTGAGTAAAGGAATAAAGGTCAGTCATGGCATCTGTCCCCTTCCTTACCCTGGCTCTCCAGAGAGGTACCACCCGGATTCAGATTGCTGCTGGTGCCAGCAAAGTCACCATGCTTACAGAGTCAATAAGCCAGGTGCTGAGGCCTGGGGGAGTCTGGGGAGAGTGAAGCCATTCCTAACACCCTAAGTACATATTGTCCTTTATTTTTAGCATATACATCTTTTAAATTCATGTTCAAAGTACCTTACTCTGCTGCTTGATTCTAAAAGGCAAATGACTTTATAATGACTCCATATTTTGACATTCAAATGAAAGCTTCTGTCCCTAAAGATGTGATGAAAAGCTTTGTTCTATGCTCCTGGAGCATACGTATTAAATACTAAAAGCACTTTTCTTGACAAAATGGGAGAGCATTCCCTCTATTTCTAAAGCTTTTACTTTTTAAAGAATTTCTTCATAATATTTTCATAGTCTTTTAAAAGGATCAAATTTTTTTTAGGTGGGGGGCAGCTGGCAGGTGCAAGGAACTGAACCATTGACCTTGGTGTTACCAGGTCACACTCTAACCAAATGGCCTAACCGGCCAGCCTGGGATCAAATATTAAATCCAGTATTTCATAATCTTAGTCAACCCCTTGATCTCCAAAGATGCACATACATAATATAAATGTTTGTACACAAGTATTTATACTCATCTTCTCAGACATGAACAAGAACTCGATCCTTTTGTGCAGAACCACCTATCACAGACTCCTTTGTTCAGTGATATGACATGCCTGCCAAAGAAATTTTTACTCCCCATAACAGTCTCTCTTTGAAGAGACTGAGCTCATTTCCACACCGGTGTCCTGGAGGGTTAGAAGTGCTGGAAGGCTGACTCTAGGTGAGCAGATCATGGCTATTGAAACAACCTAACTTTAAAAGGATAACATCACCAAGGAAAAATCTTTCCTATCAAGTGAGCATCAGCATTTTCAAATAAATTTTTGTTTTGGGTTCCTTCATCTTTTTCTCAGTGACTACGAGTGATCTGGAAACATCTGAGTTTTTGCCTTTCTGAGGGTATTTTCTGCACACTGAGTGGCCTCCTGGTATTAGTGTGACTTGCAGCTCACTATTCACTAACTCTTATCCCTTGTTGACCTACTTCTGAGTCTAAAGTGACATTTGGGATTTCTGTAGTTTTCACTTACTGGCCTATTCCCTTTCTATGAAGTCAGTTTGTGATGAGCCAGTACCTCTTGGTCCTTTTGTCATCCAATTACATAATTACCACATCTGTAACCACCAGATTCTAAACTTACACTTTCATTCTAGCTATAAGATATATGCAACATTTTGATTATCCTAATGTAGCTCAAATCCTTCAGCAGCAACCTAACTCTTAAACTAGTAGTTTTGAGGAATTGTGCCTTTCCAAAGAAACTAGATTGTCTCTAGGTTATAACAAAATGTTTCTTTAATCTTAAATAGTTCTTTCAATTGCCAGTCTCTCTATGGAAGATGTATAACTTATAGGGAAAGTGACTTGCAGTTAGTAGAGAAAAATGAAGCGCATGTGAAGCATCCAGAATAGAACTCTTCCCACTGCGATCTTTAGAACCCTACCTTCTCCTATATTATTTTACAGCTTCACAGTGACAAAATTCTGTCATTTTTTTTTTTAAAAAGAGTAGCTTCCTGGCTCCGATGTTAGCACAGTGAGGTACAAAGGATATGGCAGAGCTATGCAAGGACAAATTTCAGAGCTTGTCCATCAGCCAATAGCAGGCCCAATCAATAGACAATATCAGAAAATGCAGCAGAAAGTGAGTTTATCTTCTGAAAAGAAAGAGACATGCCCCTAAGGCCAAACACAGGCCAAGTAAACACAATGGCAGCAAGACCTCATTTCTTTTTCTCATAGGGTAGCACAGGAAATTGAAGCAGCAAGCTTTATCAGGATTTGTCCAGCAGTGACATCAAATTAAGTAAATATAATTGCTTGTTTAATATTTACGTGGCATAAATGTGGATTCATTGAATAAAAAGCCTCTTTGTAGACAAAATGTAAAAAATATGAGGTGGACAATCATATGTCAACTGGAAGTATAGCTGCCTGAACCCTGAATATTCTTTCATGGATGAAAGAGCAGGATCCTGCAGGCAGGTCCTCGTTAGACACTAATCTGTCATTCTTTGAATGAGAATCCAGACAGTATTTGTCTCAGTTTTACTGATGTCCCAAAGCTGGATGGGACAGAAAATATTCATTACGAATCAAGATCCTAAAATTTTGAAAATCTGGAACTAAATCCAGTAACATACAAATTTTAATAAGGAAAAAAGTAATGGGGTTCAGGGAAATGCAAATCAAAACTACACTGAGATATCATCTCACCTCAGTTAGACTCGCTATTATCAAAAAGACAGAGAATAAGAAATACAGGTGAGGCTGCAGAGAAAGGGGAAACCCCCTACACTGTTGGTGGGACTGTAAATAGTACAGTCATTATGGAAAAATGGCATGGAGGTCCCGCAAACAACTACAGAGCTATAGAACTGCTATACAATCCAGCTATCCCACTGCTGGGTGTATACCCAAAGGAATGGAAATCACGTCAAAGGGATACCTGCACTCCCACATTTATTGCAGCTCTATTTATAAGTCAACAGTTGGAACCAACCTAAATGTCCATAGATGGATGACTGGATAAGGAAAATGTGGTGTATATATGCTCAAAAGGATACTACTCCACCATAAAAAGAAATGAAATTCTGTTATTAACAGCAACATAGATGAACTCGGAGAAAATTATGTTAAGTGAAATAGGCCAGGCACAGAAAGAGAAATACCGCATGTCCTCCATTATAAGTGGGAGAAAAAAAAAAAAAAAAAAAAAGTTAAAAAAAAATACAACAATCACAATAAGACATTGAACTTTCAAAAGGAAAGAACAGAACTGAGGTTACCAGAAGTGAGAAAGGGGTAAGAGGAGGAAAGGCTATCAGTGAGAAACTGGTAAAGGGCCACAAAAATGATTACATTGCATGAATATACTAATTATCCTGATCTGAGAATCACATATTGCACAAAGTTATTGATATTCAATGCTGTATCCCACAGATACGTACAATGTTATGTTTCAATTTTAAAAATCAGCCTCTAGGGAGATGTGGTCAAAATATCACACGTAGAATAGACAAGCTGTGTTAAATTCAATTTTAGTGTGTTAATGGTGCAATGCCCACCAAAAATGCATTATTAGTCACTAGACTAGGGGAAGCATTGTTACTACTCTGGAAGATTTGTATTCAGTCCCCGACACCTCACTTTAAAAACATCAAATAGGTACACGTGGCGAAGACTAGGATGATGAAGGGTCTGTAAATGATAGAAGCAAAGGTTGACTAGAGATCTAGAGAAACAAGACACCACCTCACTTTAAAAACATCAAATAGGTACACGTGGCGAAGACTAGGATGATGAAGGGTCTGGAAATGATAGAAGCAAAGGTTGACTAGAGATCTAGAGAAACAAGACACGTCTTTACATACACGAAGAGCTGCCCTTCAACAGAGCAACTAGACAATTCTTTATGACTAAAGAAGGCAGAAGTTGTATTAATGGGTAGAAGAAAAAGACAGATTTCAGTCTAATAAGAAAAAAAACTTCTTAATATCTGAAGAGTTCAGAAGTTGAAAAAGCCTGGAAAGGCAGTAAGTTCCTATTTGGTCACAGCAAATTTTTGTGACCACAACGACAGATAATCCAGTTATTTGTTATCTGATTATCTGTTTGTGGCCTGGGGGATAAGAAAGGTCAGGGGTGGAAATGAGATGATTTCTAAGGTTCATTCAGTCTGAGCTTATATAATCCAGGTAGAAAATTGCTTTCTTTAACTAAATGAGAAGAGCTAAAATCTTAGTGTGGCTAGTAATTGAAATGTATTAAGTAAAAAAGAGTTCACCAGGACTGATCTTCAGTCATTTCAGAACCCAGAAACATACAACCTTCCTTCCAATGTGTGAGCCACAGGCAGGGATGAAATCAGTATCTGTGCACACCCTTCACTACTGAAGTGGCTACTCATGGGTACAGAGTGTATCCTCTTTGTTTTCTCTGAGTACAGTATGATGCTGTCAACAAAGGTTAAATGAAATCTACACGAAATAAACAATTTCTGTAACAGTGAGCAGTTGTGGTATTGTTTTATTTTTTTCTCAGCACATCTTAAAAATCACATATGGGCATTTGCTTATAGAACAGTACAGTCTAGGAAGACCAATAAAAGGAGAATCCAAACATACACTGAAAGCATGGTATACAGACGATGTGTTGAGCCCTTGTGGAAAACAGTATGGCTCAGTCTGAATTGACAAAGCTATGCTGGAATCTCTCAGGAATTTTCCTTCCCACTACCTATCTACTTTTAGACTATAAACGTAAAGAGAATTGTTTGTGTGCATTAGTTATAGCAGTACAATGGCTTACATACAAGTGCTTACCCACATGTAGTTCCCAAAAGATTACTACAGTACTGGCAGGAATATGTACTGCCCTGGAGGAAGACTCAGGATAAGATATTATTCAAGTCAAGTTGTATCAGAGCCAAAGTAATTCACAAGCATAGCAAAAAAGGACAAAAATTAATATAATCTACACATATTTCTCATAAGATTTATCATTGTCCAGGAACAGAAATATTCATTATTCTGAAGGCACCATCACACAGAAAAGGACTGACACATGACATACGGAATAGAAACCCACCCCCGACAGGCTCTGCTCCTCAGGGGCTGTGTGAGCAAACATCCAAAAGCATGTAGTAGTGTCTCAAGGCTTGGTGAGTTTGCCACGTCTACCAAGCCACATCTTAGGGATACTAAGTTGAGACAGTAGGAATGAAAACGCAGGAATAAAAAGTACATACAAATCCCACTGACTGATTAGATGTAGGGAAGAGTACAGGTCCACCATACAATTAAATACGCTAGAATATATGATCCAAACCGACACTGCAGAAAGGATTATCAGTGTTTCTACATACAACTACGTAATTCCTGACATGTTCTTGAAAAGGAATAGCCTTGAACCAATAAACAACAACTGTCTTTAAAGACTTATCCTCTCACACTCATTTTAAATAATGGCTATTTCACGGAAAAAAAATCCCAGCAAGGCACTGTGAGCTTTTGGGGATATTGTTTTAGTAGCTCAAAAAATAACTATTTATAGAAACTGTATACCAGTACAAGCATTTCATGTCCTTTTTGGATATGCGAACAAGGTTTCTTTAAGGGTTAAAAACATGTTTCATAGGGTGCTCGTGGTGTCCATTAAAAACACTGCCAACAGTAAGATGCCTTAAAAACGTGTATATATGTTGCTTAGAAACCCACACTGAAACAGATTTTTTTCCTTCTCTAATTTGTAATTCAGTATCTCTAAAAAATGTTCTTAATGATACTTAATGTATTGTTTTTCTTTCTGGAAAAAGAATATTGTGGGGGAAAAAATAATCTCGTTTGGGAACCCAAAAAAAAAAAAAAAATCTTTTCATGTTCACAGAACTGAAGTTACTGATTCTGAGATGGTTCTTTGGTTGAGTGTTCTACATGTCTGTGGTCCTTACTCTTATTTGTTATGGAATTAATTACCGTGGTTAGAAGAGCACAAGATGCTCATTCTTTGAGGATCTTCCAAGGTTCAAAGGGAATGCTTCAGGTTCACAGGAGACTAACCACCTCCTAGGAATATATCACTGATTTTAAAAATAAAGAGAAATTAATAAAACCTAGCTAACATATACTTAGCTACAAATCCAAAGGGATTTCATCCTAGTTAGGTTGCACTTGATTATACTACACCAGTACAATTATAAGAATTTTGTCTTCAAATCAGTGGAAGTATGACAAAAAGCTAAAGTTGAAAGAAAAACCCATATGCAAACGGAAGATTAAACAGCTTCACACTCCCTTTGAAGAAAAAAATCTTAGACCAAGCTCTATTTTATTAATAACATGTTCCTATAATCTCTTGACATTACAAGTAGTTTTTACAGTTAAATTCCACACTGAAGACAAACATAGTTTGGCTTAGGAAGCAGAAAGCTGAGTAACTTACAACCTTCATATCAGAAACTATTTCAACAGTTTAAGAAAACCTTTTACACTTTCTGGATTTCAACATCAATGTATAAGTTATTTCCTTTTGAGGAAACTGAAATTAGTAAGAATTAAATTAATATACTGATGTATGGCTCATTTGGAAACATGACACCTTGAGCAAGGCCAAGCTTCCACACCTCCTAAAGCCAAAGGTGAAACATTCTGGATTCTTCAGTCCTAAACTGGCACTTGTTATTTTCCGCTTTTCACCCACCATGGGTTAAGCCCCAATTAAAATTAAAGTTGCTAAAGATTAAGTGGTAAACAAAAAGGTATTAAAGCTGCCCTTAACTCCTGTCTCAGTGTTTCTTAAAATGTAGATAGGCTATCCACAGCACTCATTTTGGCTGCCTCAAGCCCTGGCACATGAAGTTTGTGAATCAATCTGTAGTAATTAATTGTGTTCTAACATTTATATGGAACAGAAGCTCAACCAATCCCAGCCCCCATTTGAACAGCCGAGGGAAAACACTTCAGCTTGGGACTACAGAGCTTCTCTGATCAACTACAGTTAAGAAGTTGTAGCTTTTTTTTTTTGTCCTTTTTGAGACTGGCCGCACTGCGCTCAGCCAGTGAGCGCTGTGAGCGCACTGGTCATCCCTATATAGGATCTGAACCCGCGGCAGGAGTGCTACCGCGCTCCAAGCGCTGCACCCTCCCGAGTGCGCCACGGGCTCGGCCCAGAAGTTGTAGCTATTAATGAATATAACAAGCAAAACCTCTGGGGCGAACTTGCAGAAAGGCATTTTCAAAAATACGCGCGGGAGCAGTGCCGAGGGTTGCGATCCCGTTGCCGGTCCCCGGTCCGGTGTGGGGGCAACACTGAGGGTTGTGATCCGTTGCCGGACACGGAAAAAGACAAAAGACAAAAAAAAAAAAAAAATACAAGCTAGGACTTAGCAATTACTAATAGAATATTCTGAAGTTTTCCTTGCAACCATCTGTATCTGGTATAATATAGATACTGATGAAAGCTTATCCTTTAATGTGCTTTAGTTTTCCAAAATACATCAACACAGCCATGCCCACTAGAAGGGTTACAGCTTCACAAATAACTTATAAGTAAAAGTACTATAATCGTAAGCACTTTTAGGAAGAAAACTCCCAATTCCTCAGAAGAGGAAAGATGTAGTCCTCTTTCTTTGTGGTAAAATGCTGGGCTCAATAAACATGTGGCTTCCACAATTCTTACTAAACTAAAAAAGCTCAAGCTACTTCGCATAAGACTAAATTCACTTATGCACTACCATAAATTGCACCAAATATTAAGGCAGGTTTAAGTGTCTATTAAGCCTGTTCATATTGAGTCTTAGTATTCAATGCCATTTCTCACTAGCAGTGAGTTCCCAATCCCACTGAAACCAACTTAAATGTGACATCATCAAATTTAACTAAAATACTACAATTATGACTAATTTAAGAAAGAAATCAGTGTTACACAGTACTGAAAACCAAATAGGCTACGGGCTTTTAACATTTAAAATAAACTTACTCAAAATGAGTTAAGAAGCCTCACATAAACAATGTTCTCCTGGCCTTAATTTTTAGGAAGCCATTTTCAGATACTTCAGAAATAAGAGGCATGACTTAAGGGCTTCTATGTATATTCATGAACTCAGTCTTTCACGGACACTAAGACTATACTGAGCACCTCCTGTAAGTGGGTGTGTGAAACGGGGTGTGTGAAAGTGGGAGGAAGGCTTTCTTATTCACTAAATCAGAGTGAAACAGTACTGATGAATGAATGTTCTTTTGTTTCAAAATGACCCTTGTAGAAATGATTCCAACTATAAAATGTAGTCACCATTATAAGATCAAGGGTGGGGAGTCCTACATACATGGAAAAAGAAAAACAAAGACATAAATCACTAATTTTCATAAGATTCTTGTAGAATAGTGAACACAACAATTGAATGTTACATTTAGAGTTTCCTAATATCAAATACAGATTTCTAAGGCTGCTGAAATCTGAACTCCCTGAAAAAGAATGTTATAACAATAACATACAAAGGAATGGATCTGCTTATGAATGTTTTATTTTAAAACAAAAAACAAAAAAATAAAACCCAAAACTCAGAAACATGTATACACTTCCAGTGAAATATTAATACCTTACTAAATTCTACATTTTGATCACCAGTTAGAGAAATTACCTTCATGAATAGATGCATTTTATAAAGCTGAGATTTTTATAATTCTAGAGGCAATTTCCTTATCAAGTGTCCAACTATTTCAAATATCAAGGGTTTTAAGCAAAGCTCTACTGGAAATTTTATACTTAGAAATAAATCACAAATAAAGAGAGGCAGCTTCTAAAAAATATATTTAGTTTTTATTGTTAAATTAACAGTTAATTTTGACTTGTTTACAGATTTAAGTTTATTAGTTTGTGGCCAATTTTAATAGTTAAAAATTATTCATCATTTTGAAATCTTAAAAATATTTTGTCAATTTCAAATTTTCACTTTTCTGGTTAAGGCTACTTCAGATATAAAAGGTATCAAACTGCCCAGAAATACTTTGGAGCTGTTGCTACATAGATAGTGTGTCCTTCTAAAGAATCATCTGCATTTTGACTTACATTATCTGATCAAATATTAATTTTAAAAAATTATCAAAAGTTAGGTATTGCATTAAGAAAGAAATCCATCTCAAAATATGAATCATGAACCTTGAGAGTGATTCAAAGTAATCATTTCACTTATTTTAATATCCAGGTTTGAATGTAAAAATGTTTGCTAAATGCGATTAATGCTCTCATTATTTAAGAAATAGGATATTTCAAGCTTTTGATTATGGTATATGCATTAATACATTACTTTTTGTAAAATTTAGGTTAAACCAGTAATTCAAAAAAGGCATTAAACCATTATTAAAAAATAATCTTTTGTATGAAAATTTATCATGCTGTTTGGGTTAATTAAAAAAAATTTTTTTTCGCCATTGAAACTTGAGGCTTCATATTCAGTAGCTGAATGACTGTTTCTAAATTTAGCCAGATAATTCTTTCAACTGGAGACATTAAGCGTAAGGAGTCTTCCTTCTGCTCCTGTCACAGCTTCTTCTCAGCAACAAGAATGTGAAATTAAAAACATTAGGACTCTAACTTGAATAAGGGTGTTCATTTCATAGTAAACCTTTTCTTCATGTACAATGAGTGACAGGTCAGCTTTTCTTACAAAACATATTATAAATGAACCAGGATATAACAACAGGTTATCTCAGTGATAGAAATACAACTCAAACCTCAGTAGAAACAAACATGGAGAACAAAGATGTGTCCCCTAACAGAGTAATTCGTATATTGATGATTCAAGGTTTTATAACTGCATACTAATTTAAAAAAATATATAGGCCACCCACCTTACAGATCTGAAGGTATCCTAAATAACAGGTTGCCTATATTCTTTCATGAATATCCTCCCTTAATGGCCTACTCACACTAGAATATGCTCTTAAAAATGTACACATATATCACTCCTCGATGGAATCCTTCCCTAGGTACCTGCATACCAGAAATGGTCTTCTGAAAAGAGGCTAGATAAGCAATAGATGACACCAAAATCTGCCTTTGCTCCCCAAGAGGAAGCATTAATGGAACAGCTGGTGACATTTTCCTCTGAAATACTGGCAGCCTGGTGCTGCCCGACTAAAATTTGAAAAGACAACCAGTTGGCTGTGAACTGATGCACCTACAATGAGATTTAGTAATACCATCTGTCAATCCATAGATGTAGAAACAAACAAACTATAGAATGAACACAAACATTTTAAACCAACAAATGAATGTAGCCAAAATATAGTCCATGATATATTTGATTACTGGTATAATCATAGTTGAAGACTTTAAAAAAAAATTTGACATTTTTCATAATGATACTAATAGATTTATAAAAGGTTTCTGTTTCCAAAGATGTTATTGGGGTCCACATATTCCTTCACAGACTTCAGCATCCCAAAGCCGACATCAGAGATACTTTCCTTTAGCCATTGCTTCCGTAACTTGCCCACTGAAAAAACAAAATCAAAAATGGTTCAATATACACTATGATGCTAAGAATCAATCAATCTTGTGACCACGAGTGAACAAACACTGTGTGATAAATGCTTTTATTCAAAAATGAGAAATGTTTTGCTTTATTTGATTTATTGAGCCCACCAGACTATCAAGCTCATTAAGCTCAATGTATTCCCAGGGGAAGTCTGTGCTCCACAGTGTCTCCTTTCTTTGTAAACTATGAAAAGAGATTGAAAGAAGCTTTGACTGAGATTACAGTCCATTTTACAAACAACGAGACGAGAAAAACATGCATTTCAAAAGAACCCACCCTTGTTTTAAGTACCAAAACATACCAAAGTTTCAGAGAAAATGAAGTTAACTAAAGAAAAACATTGTAACAAGATGAATTTGTTGGGTATACTCAGCAAAAATAACGGGATATATATCCTTAAAATATTTTAAGAAGCACAAAAACAAAAACAAATATAAGAAAATCTGAAACTTTAATAGACTTAAGAAAAAAATCTAGTTATGAAGCTTTCTATTTACATTTTCTCCTCACAGTACTTTAAAATAAATTTGCATGTTCCCAAATAATTGTTACTTTCTTCCTATCGTTCTTCCAGATTTAGGGATTTTTTTAGGCACTAAATACATCAAATATCTAATCTACCTTAAACTTAATCTCTTATTTTATATTCTGTAAAATGTTCCCCTTCTTTGTTTCTAGGTCTTGCTAGTTTATTCTGAGAATAATAAAGCGAACGTAATGGTTGATTAGCAGCATAAATTATATTTTAAAAGGCACTCACTGAAAAACAAACTTTTCTAAGTACAACTTTTATTAGAAAGGATATGGATTTAATCTGTAAAAGAATTCTGAAATGTCAACTTGCTTTGACATTAAAAAGCAAAGTAATATACTGACTTATCTGTGGCAAAATGGATAAATCTTTTAATTTACAGTTAGGATTATTTGTGGTTAGTACTTCTCAAACAAATGCATTATTGTAATCATTGAATTCAAAGGGTCATTTTCCACAAATATTCATTAATGATCCAAAGTCATTGACAGTGATTTAATTGGCCAACTGAAATGGGAAACATTCTTTCATTAAAGTATTCAGCCTGTCATTCTAAAATGTACTCCCATTTATCAGGCTGCAGTGATACATCATAGCATCTGCCTTTTGGAAACCTTAAGTAGCATTTTAGCTCAACTCCAAACCATGTTTTGTGTCCAGTTCTCTAGGAAACCATCAAATTGTCATCAAACTAATAAATAACATCATACCCTCTGATACCCTGATATTTCTGTTTGGCTTTTAGAAATAAAAAAGCATTGTTGGTGTTAAGATGGAGGAAAATAAGATACAGCAGAAAAAAATCTTAAATTCAAGATGAAAATTTTTGTTTAAAGAGAGCTCTAAAACCAGAAGCTAAACAGTACAAATTCCTATTCATGAAATGTCTACCACCTAAAAGATGTTCTACCAGGGCCTTCCATCTCTCTCAAGGGACAACCCATAACTATGCTTCAGCCTCAGTTTTCTCATCTAGAATTTGTAAAGTCTCTTCAATTCTAATATTCCATGATTTTAAGCACCTAAAACTAAAAAGTTAAAAAGTTTAACTAAAGTTAAAAATCAGTTATTTCCAGATTTACTTCCATGGGATTAACAAAAAAAAGTGGTAGAAGTGGCATTACTGTATTACTGTAAGCTACCCACACTGAGGCAGCTTAAAAGGGGTGAAGAGTACTCAATGCCAGTCTCCACGGTTATCTGTAATATAGTTTCATTGAATGTGTCCTGTGGTTTTGGATGTAATTGTCCTGAAAAGACTGCAAACAACTGCTCCAACAAGATGGAGCACATTAGAGCCTCAGCAGGATGCCCAGCCGCTAGCTTGTCTGCCTGGTTTTACACCTCTAGTAATAATGCAATTCCACAAGGAACAAACCATCATCTGAGAAACAACCCAACAGCCATTGCATATTTAATGAAGTCAGTCACCACACGCTGGAAAACAGAAGGTGCTTGGAGTGCATCATTAGTTCTGTCAGAAGGATAATTTACACATCTATCTTGTCAAATTTTCTATGGTTTATACTTTTACAATAATCAATCTAACATACATTTGATTAGTGAACTAGAAAGTGGGGGGAAAAAGCAGTCCAGCTGACAGAGCTGTGGCCCCTCATAAACACGTTTGATGAAAGAATTTAACCCATTGATGGCAGAGGTTGGTGAGCTTCTTCTGCTACTAATAACAGAATTTGAACTGGGGTCAGAAATCATGGCTTATGCAATTAAAGGGACTAGAAATCTTTGGTTTAGCTTACAATTTAAGTCAACTACATATAGGATAAGTGTACAAATAGAAAACACAGTAAATATGTTCAGTGTGCCTTAAGAACAAGACAATTATTGGTAACAGTTTTCTTGAGATTATGGAGAACTTTCTGTAGCTGCCTCACATGCACTAGTAAATGAAAACAACAAAACACCACATGCCCTAATCCCAATTCAAAGTAGGAGACTTTATTTCAGAGTTAAACAGCAACAATAATAATGCTCGTTGTATAATTCTTACTTGCACTGCTAGGATTCAGAAATTAGTGACTAATCTGTACACATTTGACACACATATGTACACAACTATACAGTAGTTGCTTAAACATCTGAAGAGCTCACTTTCAGAAAGGGAAGAAATGATACTCTGTACTTTATGTAGCATGCCATATTGGAGAAGGGGAGAACGGATGAATAAAAACAGCAAATAACAGAAGCCTATTTCAACATACCTCATATATGATAGTTATCCACTGAAAAGGCATGTGTACACTCATACATGAAGCTTATTCTTCTTTCTAGACCTGGATCATCTCGTGTGGGATATTAATGGCTACTAACCCACCTACATTCCTCTGACTTCTGATTCCCTAAAGTATAAACCTAGCCTGAGAGTCAACACTAGAGCTATAAAAAGCCAAGTTTACCACCTCTGAAAACAAGATAGGAACCCTATATTCCACAATTCATTATTATTCTAAACGTATAATGCCTTAAGTACTTAAGCCAAGTATTAAGAGTTAGATGTGTTTTATAAAATACAAAAAAGATGGGCCAAATACTGAACATTATAGAAAACTAATGGGGCAGGGGATTATTTTGCTGCTTAAATTAAAAATAGTTTACCTTTTAACAATTTAATTTCTAACAATTTACATGCAGAATGGGTAAAACAAGTTTTGTATGTTCTTCTAAAATATACAGTACATTTTTAAAAATTTACTTTTGGAACAGAAAAAAATGGAAGCTTTCAGGGACAGTCTTTGAAACCACAGGCTCAACATTCTCCTTTGGATGCTAGCAGATCCAAGAAAGAATGCATTTTGTGTTGTGATCAACAGCATAAAAGAATGAACGGACATGCACACAAGGGGTGAGAACTGATGTGTGTGGAAAATGTAAACGTGGTGGCCAGCTTAGCCACCAGAAGTTATCTGGAACTAATCGTTGTGGTTTAAAGGACTGTAGACTTAGCAGAAACTACCAAGTAGTACCGTCTCAAAAGGGATGTCTGAGGTCTGCTAACAAAGGTCTTTTTGGCTAGATAAATTTTAACTTTCTCAATCATAAATTTGAGTACAGGGTCAGAAGATTTATTATAGATTTATTAAAACGAACAAATTTATTAAAACAAATTATAAAATGGGCTATACATTTAGAAGATTACTGAGGCTAAAGCTCAGAAGTAGAATTCAGCCAAGGCAAAACGCACCTAACCATTATTATAATGACCATATTTTGAAAGTTCTAGTACGCATCCTGGATATCTCTTTAGCACTATTCTACAGGTCAGATTTTTAAAAAGAAAATCTACACTTAGCTGCTTATATGAGTGATCTAAGCATTGACTTTGTATTTTCAAGATTTAATTAATCCGACCAAACTACTGGTGGATTACATAAGGAACTAGTGCTGCAGGGACTCCCAACCTCTTGCCAGATGAGGTTCTGGCACCTTGGAACTTGTTAGGTACTGAAGAGAACACAGAAGATCAATGGACAATTTCCACTCTTTGAGTTACATGGTGATCTGACTGTGGTACAGTGCTTCAACCTGAAAAGAGAATGAGTTGTCCATTTGCTTGTGTTATAAAGCACATTTTTGGTTTGGTTGGTTTTGGTGGCGGCGTATGCTAAATATCAGCCAACAGACCTCCATCTGAAAGATGCTAACATCCAGCCTTTAAGGGAGTATGAATTAGGACTATGGCTATCCAAGATTCCATAAAAGATAAATTTAATGCTCAGCAGATATTGAATATCAAGTTTGATTTATTAAGTCATCTGACTTATTTTCTACTAATGAAAATTCTGATATCATGATAACAAATTCATGGGTACCACAGACTTTAATAAAGCAATTAAAATCTGAAGTTATAAAATTCTTCTCATACTGTCAATATTTAAAATAGTTTTTTTCATGCTAAGATTTTATCTGTACAGTTTATACAATAGCTCTAAGCATTTACAGACCCTTGAATAGGTCTTTAGAGATTGTGAAACAGAAAAAAAGTATGAATTATTAGGATGATAGTAAATCACAAGAGCTGGTTTCAACTTGTCTTCAGAATCACAATCAAGTGCAAATTCTACTACATGTCCACAAAACACCACTGACACACTTGAAATTTAAACCAGAGTAGCAATCGGTGCCCATACACACTTGCCCAAAGCAACAGAGCAGGTCAAATACCACAAGTAGATAAGGGTAGAAAAGGATAAAAAACATCACATGCTCCTTGAAGACCAGAACCATGTTTTATTCATCTTTGTAGTCCTGTCACATAACATAGTACATGCCACAAAATAAGAATTCAATAAATATCCGCTGAAATAAAAAGTAAGTATTGAACTACAGTTATCCATAGCCATTTTGGATAAGGGGTAGAGATTCAAATACCAAGGGAAAGCAATCTGGGTTTCCTTGATTTCCTTTGGTTATATATGCCTTGCATTCCCTATATTCTGACATTATTTCTTGGATATACCCCAGCTATTCTGCGGTAGCTAAGATAGGAGAAGATACAGCATGGAACCTCAAACTCTCATGACCTTCAAAATCTCCAGGACTCTGAACTGTACCATTGGTTCTCAACTAGGGTGATTTTGCTCCCCAGGAGATATTGAGCAATGTCCAGAGACATTTTTGGCTGTCACAACTGGGACAATGTTATTGTCCCCTACTGGATAGGAGCTAGAGACGCTGCTAAAAGCCCCCACAGCAAAGAATTGTCCATTCAAAAATGTCAACAGTGCTGAGACAGAGAAATCCTGGTGTCCATATGTTTCCAAGTGTCTGTCTCTTAGGAGCCCAAACAATTCCATAAAGGAAAAATACTTTCACTAGTACAACCAAGTCGATTAGCAGCAAATGATTTATTGCCATTTGCAAGGTGACCTTGCTCTAAATTTAAAGCTATTGACCAAATTGAAAGAAATTCTGGAAAAAGTGGCAGGAGTTAGTTACACTTTGAGAATATCAACCATTAATGACAAAAGCTACTTTATTTTAAAAGTTAACACCTAAAGACCTGAATCTAATGACCACTGAAAAAAAAAGTTTAAGTCATTTTTGGGGGCCATTTTTCTAACCAGTGGGTGAAAATATATACAAAATAAAGCTTCACAGCACTATCCAATAGCATGTTCTATGATGATGAAAATGTTCTATATTTGCACTGTTAATGTCATAGCCACAAGCCATATGTGAATATTGAGCATGTGAAATGTGGCTAGTGCAACTAAGGAAGTGAATTGTTATTTATCTATCTATTTAATTTTATTTTTTATCTAATCTTTGTTTCTCAGAAAATGAATTTTAAATTTTATTTAATTTTAGTTTAAATTAAAATAGCCACACGTAGCCTAGTGGCTTCTACACTCAACAGCACAGCTGTTAAAAATAAATTTTACCTAAAGTCACTTTTAACCCTATACTACACTTGAAAATATCTGTTAGTATTAACCATTTGCTAATCATATGACAACAACTATAAAAAGTTAAGTATTCTGTAACAATATAATAATGCAGTACAGGCATTCTCAAACGAACAAACACCTTACTCTTAAGAGTCCTAGACATAAAACTGCTGGGAAGAAAAAGTTCTCTTTAGAAGTCCAAAGAGAAGTGGTATTATCCAAGCCACCTGTTCTCTCCTGGCAATACACCTGAAGTTGGAAGCTATTACAGGTAGAGCGTGTGGTGAGAGATAGCAAACACAATGTTGTCCCTGGATCTTTTTGTTTTGTACCGGGAATCAGTAGTTGCACGGGTGGGAAGGGGCAGGGATCAGTACATTCTTGTGGGATTTTTTCTGTCAGTTCTCAAATCTGTTTAACCTATAATACAACTGAAATAGTTTAATGTTCAGCTAAATTATGGGTTAAATTGGCTTTTACAGGCTGGCTGGTTACTTCACCCAGCACAGCACTGTGTTGGTAACACCAAGGTCAAAGGTTTGGACCCTCGTACCAACCAACCACCCCTTCTACCTCACCTCAGCCCCCAAATTATAAATTGGCTTTTACAGTCTGTCCTTAGAATCTATTTACAACATTGCTTCAGTGGCAAAATATTATAATCCACTTATAAGTTTTTGTGAAAAAAGGCCAATCACAAAGAAGAAACTGAAAAAAAAAAAGGCAAAACAAATCTATCTTATGGTAACCTGATAAAGATTCAGTGTTGGAAAGGCTATCTATACTCATCTGGTGGTTATCAAAAGGACAGGATATTGACATTGATACAGTCAAGATACAGAAAACTTCCATCACCACAAGGATACCTGTGTTGCTTGTTTATAGTCATCCCTAAAAAGTTCCCCAGCCCCAACTCCTGGAAACCACTAATCTATTCTCTATTTTTATAATTTTGTTATTTCAAAAATGTTATAGAAATGGAATCGTACAGTACCTAATCTTGTGGGACTGGCTTTTACTCACTCAGTATACTTCCCTGGAAATTCATCCAAGTTGTTGCATGTATCAATAGTCTGTTCCTTTTGCTTGCTGAGTAGTATTTCATGGTGTGAGTGTACTATAGTTTGTTTAGTCATTCACCAGGTTAAGGACATCTGAACTGTTTCCAGTTTGGGGCTATCATGAATAAAGCTGCTATGAATATTCCTGAACAGGTTCTTATGTGAACATAAGTTTTCATTTCTCTGATATGAATGCTCAAGGGTACAACTGCTGAGTGGAATGAATGGTAGTTGCATGTCTGGTTTTATAAGAAACTGCCAAACTGTTTTCCAGAATGGCTGTACCACTTTACATTCCCACCAGCAATGTATGAGTGGTTCAGTTTCTCCGCATCCTCACCAGAATTCAATATTGTCTCTATTTTATTTCAGCCATTCTGATAGGTGTGTAGTGATATCTCTTGTGGTTTTAATTTGCACTTCCCTAATGGCTAATGATGTTGAATATCTTTTCATGTGATTATTTGCCATCTCTATATCCTCTTCAGTGAAATGTTTCTTCATGTCTTTTGTGTTTTCTAACCAGACTGACTGCTTTTCAATTTCAAGTTTTGAGAGCCCTTTATAAATTATAGGTATGTCTTTTGATTGAGATGTGGTTTACACATACTTTCTCCCATTCTGTAACCTATCTTTACATCCTCCAAAGGAGTCCTTCACAGAACAAGTTTTTAATTTTGATAAAATCCAGTTTATCAATTTTTCCTTTTACAGATAGTACTTCTGGTGTCCAGTCTAAGAACTCCTTGCCGAGCTCTAGATTCTGAAGATCTTCTATGCTTTTTTCTAAAAGCTTTATAGTTTTATGTTTTACATTTAAGTTTTGGGTTTTTTTTTTTTTTGGTGCCAATTGCCCCAACGCCAGTTGTTAAAAAGACCGTTTTCCCCACTGAATTGCTTTTGTACTTTTGTCAACATCAGTTGGAAATATTTGTGTGGGTCTATTTCTGGGTTCCCTATTCTGTTCTATTAATCTATGGTTCTCCTCTAATACAACACAGTCTTGATTACTGTAACTATGTAATAAGTCTTGGAATCAGATAGATTGATTGTTCTCACTTTATCCTTCTTTTATCAAAATTGTTTTAGCTATCTAGTTCCTTTGCCTTACCATATGCATTTTAGAATAATCTTTTTCTATATCTATGAAAAATCTTGCTGGAATTCTGATAGGAAATGCATCAAACAGATCAATTTGGAGAGAACTCACATCTTTATTATGTTGAGTTTTCCACCAACCTAGGAACACTGTATATCTTTTCATTTATTTAGATCTTCGTTGATTTCTCTCATCAGCATTCTGTAATTTTTCAGAATATAGATTCTGTACATATTTTGTTAGTTATGCCCAAGTATGTACATATTTTATTAGATTTAGTCTTTCATTGCTATTGGAGCAATTATAAATGGTACTGTGTTTTAAACTTTGGTTTCTATATATTCATTGTTAATATATATAGAAATACAATTGACCTTTGTGTGTAATCTTGTATCCTCCAATCTTGCTGAATCTGTTTTTGTAGATTCTTTGGAATTTTCTACATAGAAAATTATGTCTTCTACAAATAGTTCTATTTCTCCCTTTCCAATTTGTATGCCTTTTACTTCACACTACAGGTTTTTAACAAATGGCCCCAAAGGTGATCTTTTGCTCAACCTCTTTTGAGTAGTCTCCTTCTACTTTTAAAGTTTCTGATGTTACTAGATTCTGCTAAGACCACAAAAAAGTTAAGAGCAGCTGCCCCATGACTGTAATAGGAAATAATTTTGGTTAAGTAAAGACACCAATATTTAAACTAAAATTGGTTCAATTTAATCAAGGTTTTTTGTTTCCTGACAAGGATTTAGGTATAATTTTAGCAAATGAAGAACTTAAAAACTTAAGTCATAAATTGAAATTAAATATGTGGCTGACATAACTGCTGCTTAAACTGACCAGCTCAGTTACAAAAACAAGCACTATAAAGATTAAGTTAAGCAGGCTTTATATTTCGTATAGCCTCTAGTTCCAGACTACATCTGTTTTCTTTGATACACAAAACCAGAATTAAAATAGCTCCATTTATCACAGCATGATTGTAGGCAGACAAACCAGCCTGTCTGTTTCCAGATAGTGAAAGCAACTGTTATTAATCACAATTACAAGCTAAACCCTCTAAGAGAAATGGCATCAATATTCTCCCAACCCCCAGCCCTTCTACCCTGGAACTCAAAACTGGTACTGAGAGTGTTACGACACTGCCTGAAGGTCAGTAAATAAAGATGCTACTATAAGGTCAACTTGAGTTTTAGATTCAGAGTGCAAATCAAGAAAAATCTTTTCTACACATAAAAGTAAATGATCTCTCGAAAGCCCTAGTATTGAATAAGTTTAGCAGAACAATTAAAGAAACTATTTAAAGTTCATATTGAAAAGGTTTCTGCCTTATAAAACTATACTGAATAGCAGCGGACATTTAAAATTTACAAATTAGATGATTAAACAGAGGAGCTATTATGAAAACAGACTTCTGTAGCAACTTTCATAGCCAATAATGTGAAGAAGATTGTAAAAGACTTACTTTCCTATATTGTGAGACCAATTGCAGGTTATAGATGAACAGGTATTAAGACTATTATTGTTGAATCATATCCCCTGAATGTATGGATCTGTTCAAATAAATTGTAACCCTTTCTTCAGTGGTTAGCGTAAGAGTTTAGAATACAAACCAGAGTTCCACCTGGTGCTGTCTATTGCTATTATTTAAAATATACATATATACGCACTACAGTTTTTTAAGCACTTACTACATGTAAGGCATTTTAGACATATTTACATATATTATCACTGTTAAGTCTTACAGTAAATCTATGAAGTAGGTACTATTACTCCTGTTTTGCAAGGGAGGACACTGAAGCTCAGGGAAATTATTTCTCTAAGGTCACATAGCTAGCTAATTGCAGAGCAAGGAGAACAATATAGTATATAACATATAATATTATATACAATATACAATATAATATATGCTTTTCCCTCTGTTTATCGGCCCTCACATTTATATTTGTTTCAAGACCAAGTTTGAGTGAAACCTTACATAAATAATGCATCTATGGAACAACACCAAAATGGCTAGTGGTATGGAGTTACAAAGAAATGCACATTGTTTTACCCTACTTTTCCACTGACTCTGCTAATACATTTTCCAGAAATACTGTGGAATAACTTGAGCCTTTCTATGATTAAATAGGACCTTATCTTCAAACAAGGCCTAGTTATTAAATGAAGTTAAATTAGCAATGAGACAATTGCCATTCTAACATGAAAGATTCAGAGCTATTTGGGAATTTACAAAACAACCAAATTCTGTGAACATTTGGGCATTCACTTATTCACTCAGCATATTAATTGAGCATCTACTACGAAGAACTATATACAGCAGCCAATCACTGTTCTAGGGACTGGGGAATACAGTGACAAGATAAAGTCAGTAACCTCATTGAACTTAAAATTCAAATGGGGAACACAAAAAGTACACAGAGAACAGGGAAAACACACTTAAGCTGACATTTTTATCAGAGACCTAAATGATGGGGAAAAGTGAGCCATGCAAATATCTAAGGGAAGAACAAGAGAAAGAGTATGAGAAAAAGAGGGAACAAATACCAAAGGCCTTGAAGGAAAAAGGACGTTGATACATCTGAGGAATAACGAGAAGGCCAATGCTGCTAGAAAGAGAAAGTAATCAGAGATGAGGATAGAGAGTCAGCTATACCACACATATCCTTGAAGGCTCTGATAAGGAATTTGGATTTTATTCTGAACGTGAGGAGATATCACTGATTTTTTAAAGATTACTCTGGCAGCAAAAGAAATGAGAGTAGGGGAGCAGAGAGGATGCACAGAGACCAGTTAGGAGACCACTGCAGTAGTATCAACAGGAGAAGATAGTGATCTGAACTAGGGGGGTGGTGGTAGAGATGATGTCTTTTGGTACCTGGCAGTCACCAGCACATGGATGGTCTTTTAAGTCGGGGGATTGAGATAATTACTGAGGAAGTGAGTGAACATAGAGGAATGAAGGGCTGAGCCCTAGAGCCTCCAATGTTTAGAAGTTTAGAGGAGGAAAAGCTAGAGAAGGGAAAGCATCTTTACTTTCTTGGCACATCTGAAGTATATTCAGACTCACCTGGTTTCTTTTTCTAAGCACTAGAGGAAACTAGGTGTTTACAGTATGTTTCCATGCAGTCATATTTTGACCACATAGAAAACAGAAATATGAGAAATAGGATAGAAATAACCTCTCAATAAATTAATAATGTAATCAAATCTTGCTACATTCAACTTTTAGCCAATAATTTCTAAAAATAAACTATTTCAGCAACTTTGGAGTCTTCAACAAATAAAACCCAATAAGCCTAAAACCTGAAAATGCACATAAATTATATAAGTAGGTTTATTGTAACATTATCTGACCTCCATTAGTTTTATTACTTGATATTGCTGACATGTTGTGAGCCTACAATCCAGAAGTATAAAAACAACCAGAAAGTAAAACTGACTTACAGGCAAGAACTGACAAAACCATGAAAATATCTATGATGAGGAAATTAAAATTTTGATCCATTTCTATTTATCTGTTTCATCTGAAGCAGGGCAAATAATTAGACAATGTCAAAATTAAAGAAACAGATTTTACATTTTAAAAGAAAATAACATATAGTATTTTTTTCATATATATTTTTAACATTTATTATGTATCTCTTTTCAAAGGTTGTCAATTTCAATCTTTTCAGATTTTCTTAAATAAAAGAACAGGAATACTGAGGCAGGAGGACCTGAGTTCAAATTCTGCCACTAACAATTATTGCTGATTTGGGGGCTAGTTACTATATACTCAAGAGCCTTACTGTCCTCATTCGAAAGACAGGAATAATATCTACTCCATGGCATTTTGAGCAGGATTAAAGGCGATTAAATTATGCAAAGCATCTAGCAAACATTTACAGCTTTATAAATGCTAATTCTTTCCCCTTTTTCTATCACTCTCCTCTTCACTGTTTCAGCATCAATAACATTTACATGTTTATTAAAGTCACCTTTTCAAGTGCTTTTCAAAGAAAAGGGTAGACTTTTACCTTAGTAAAAGTCGTGATACCATAATCCTACCAGTTTTGATCAGTGGTTTTTAAAATGCTATAATATTTTATTCTACTGGACTAAAAGGTCCTTATAAAGGGAAGGACTGCCATTCTTTGAATCTCTATTGCCTAGCAGACCAGTAATATTTATAATATGGAAAACAGGTAATGCAATATTAAAAGGAATTAAGTATACTATATCAAAAATATCACAGGGAGCTATTTACATTATTTGCTTGGGGACCAAGAATTGAATAATCATGATTTTATAGGTCAAGGTTTACATTTCCAACTATTATTTTTTATTACCTTCTATTTCTGTGCATTAATATAATGGACCATTACCAGAACTTTTACAAATAAAATCCAAATTTCAAATAAATTTGTACTAGAATTAATTCTATTATTTTAAATTTGTTCATATTTCCCTTTTTCTGTAATGACAACTTTACATATACAATATTTCAAGTATGTTTATATAGGTTCTGTTAGAGCCTACCAAGAAGCTCTCAGTACCTGGGGTATATCTGAATAAGTAACACTAGTCGTTCTGCCATATTACACTTCCAGCATCTCACATATAGACACCACTGAAGGAACTTGAATATCCTCCTCATAAGATCCTAAAGAAATAAAGAATCATTGTCCAAGAAAAAAACTGCTGCTTTGGTTTTCCTCTGCAATGTTGCAGGTCATTTGGTCATTTCCAGCTTCTATAAAATTGCTAATGCTGTAAAGCTTGAGTAAACTGAACATCATTCCACAATTAAGGAAACAGCTCATCTAATATAACTAATTACCTAAATGACAATTAAGCCTCTATGTCCTCCTTATATGATTCAGCTATTCTCATGCTCTCCCAGAATCTCTCTCATATTTACCATTATAAACATGGAACCTACGAATTCTGATTTTAAAGAAGGTGCACTTGCCTACTGACATGTACCAAAGGACCAAATTGTTGGCTACAGAAAGGAAATTTTAATTTTTCTTCAAACAAGTAATTATGGTTAAATTATTTTGCCTCCTCCCCCCATGCAATCAATTTAACATGAAGAACATAAATACTTCATGATATCTATTTTTTAAAAGTTCCTTGGATATTAATACAATGTCATTCTGAAATAGAATAAAAAAGATTTTAAATAATGTATATGGCTTTTTGAACATATTAAAGGAAGGTGCTAAAATCTAATTATCTTTATGAAGTAATTCTTGCTTAAATTTCCAAAATTATGTTTAGATTTATACAGTAATAAGAAGTTTTGAATTCCACTTGAGAGGTTTCTGATATCCATTTTCCTCCCTTCTTCATTTCTATCATTCTAACATTCATTAGAACCTCTGTCAAAAGAAAGGACAATAAATAGGAAAAGGAGGGAAAGTGCAAATTCATTCACACTAATGCTTATCAGCCAACTAAGTTAAAAATTTAGTTATGGGTGTTAAGAAAAAAGTAAGGTGATAGCAAACACTTAAATTATTACATTATGTTGGGAACTCTTTCTATTTTTCATTCACATTAGCAATCTTCTCCAGGCCTGGCTGCAAGAACGATATATGGACACAAACCCTCTATAGTCCATTCCTTTTTCCACCAAAATTCTTTCATTCATTCTGCACAAACGTACAGAGGGATGACTGGGCCAACCACTGTTCTAGGTACTGGTATACACCACCAAACAAAAGAAAAATCCCTGTCCTCCTGGATCCTCACTTTCCAGTAGAAAGAGATAATCTTAAAAAGTACAAATATATACCATATTAGATAATGATAAGTGCTATGAAGAAAATAAAACAGGAAAAGAGGGATATGGAGAGTCCAGTTGAATTTTTAAATTGAGTAGTCATTTATCCTCATGCCCTTCCCTAAAAAAATATTTAAAAATCTACACTTTTCTATTTTCCTAAGCATCAAGTTATATTGAGGAATATACAGGTTCAAATACTTTCAGATTTTGAAATATTTGTAGATATTTAACTTAGTTAAGCATCCTTAATCTGAAAATCTGAAATCTGAAATGCTTCAATTAGCATTTCTTGAGTGTTATGTCTGTGCTCAAAAAGTTTCAAATTTTGGAGCATTTTGGATTTTGAATTTAGATTAGTGATGCTCACTCTCTATTAAGAAAAAATTTCTGTTATAGAGAACAGGTGGATGACTTCAAAAATTACAATTTTAATATCAGAATGGCCTTTGTTTTTTAAAAATACCACTTCATACTACTTTCATAAGCTTGCTAGTAACGAAGGTAGATATAATAATTTTTATTGGTCATGTGATAAATTCTCTGGTAAAACTTGATACTTACAAAAATGATCATCAAGTAAATAGCAAAACAACATTAAAATCTCTAAAAAAGACTTTTATTAATATCTTGTCTTGATTAATTTGCTGAATTTTGGATGGGCAGAACAAACAGCTCTTCAATATATGGTACAACTGATGGCCGGCTACATTCTTTTTTTTTTTTGTCTTTTTCCGTGTCCGGCAACAGATCACAACCCTCAGTGTCGCGCGCAGAACAAACAGCTCTTCAATATATGGTACAACTGATGGCCGGCTACATTCTTTTTTTTTTGTCTTTTTCCGTGTCCGGCAACAGATCGCAACCCTCAGTGTCGCGCCCAGACCGGGACCGGCAACGGGACCGCAACCCTCGGTGTTGCTCCCACACCTCGCTCAGCCAGTGAGCGGGAACCGGTCTGTATGTGGGATCCGAACCCTCGGCGGGAGCGCCACCACGCTCCCAAGCGGCGCCCGGCTACATTCTAACAGTGGCTGAAAAACATTTAGGAAGGATTTCTTTTTCCTTTAAAAACTTTTGCTACAGTGGTCAAATATCTACCAGGCAAGCTGGGCTATTCTCTGGTAACATGAGGTCACTGAGCACTGAGAAGGCTGGATAGGTTCCATATCTAGGGCAGTCTTGCCAATCAAGCTTCTGGTGGTTACTACCACAACCTAACTACCTCAGTGACAGCTATTCTAAGACATAAAAACTTTCAAGAGATCTCAAGTGCTCTCAAAATACTCAATCATCACTGTCTCCAGCATTTTGCTGATTCAAACACTCTTAAAAGTAGGAATACCAGAAATCCTACTCCCAAAAAAGAATACCTCCATGGTGATGCGACAGGCTCCCTCCATTAGCGAGGATTTCTTCTCTAGCAGCTGCCTGTATTTGGAAACAAAAGAACAAATCATTGCTACTTATAAGACCCAACTCCTAAAGGAGGCACATATTTCCTGGGTTAAATAATAAAGTAGAAGCCTAATTTTCTTCTCTCTTAGATTAACTGTGTTAAAAAAGCAGTTTAAAAAAAAAAAAGCCTAGCTTTGAAGTTTTCCTTCCAGTGAATAATCACATCTACAAAGGTCACTTTGAGATTCTGGGGGGGGAAAGGGCAAAATGACCAGTTCAGCAGCCTTAAATTGTTAATAATAAATCAGAAGTTGTGAATGCAGAGCCAGGTTCTACTTTGTAGTGAACTTCTAATCATCCCAACAAGTATTAATGAATAACATTTACGGACTGCTTCCTATATGTCCAGAAATGAACCAAGAAATTTGTCTGCAGTATCTCATTTATTTTCACTAGAGCCTTGTGGAATAATTACAATTATTCCCCTTTCACAGATAAAGAAAAAGGTTTAGGATGGTTAGTAGCCTAATATCACACAGTGGGCATAAGAGTCAAGATTACTTAACAAAGCTATCAGGGATCAAACATAAAAGCCCTTATAAAGAACACTTAAGTCAATGACTTTGGACAAATTACTTGTTAGTCCTATGAATATCTAAGCATGAGGGGATAAAAAAACGAAACCCTTATTTTATTCTCCTAACATGTTAGGTGCTGACTAAGCTCCTTATAGAACATTCAGGTTAGAATGATAAACACTTAAAACAAAATATAGAATGACTGAAATGCAGAGTGAAAACGGGTAATGGAAACTAGAATTACTTTCGATTCCTAAAGATTCATGAATATATAATTGCTGTGATGTGAAATATCTATAATGCCTTGAACCTCTCTGAATTACTCAAGTGTATACAAACCATCAGGAGTTAGGTCAGGGTAGAAGAGAACACAGACAGGACAGAGGGACCATACTGCATTGCAAAGTAATCTATAAGAATCCTCATTACTTAGTTTTAGGGTTTTGCAAATACGCTAGTCCCTGCTAAGGACTTATATTTTCTAACAAATTACTTTAAATAAAGCAATAATTACTTGAGATGAGTAATACTTGGACAATGGCAGCTTGAACTGGAAAAGAAGGAATAATTTCACTCTTTGGTACTGCAAGGAAGGGACCTTTGGGTAGTCAGAGAGCAACACCAAAGCTAAGATAATGAAAAATACTCAAACTTTTGGGGGGTGACATATATGTTCATTATTTTGATTGGAATGACTCGTGTAGACAGTCATTATTATTATTTAATTTAATCAGCTAATATGTTCTGTAAGTAATCACGAAAGAATCACAGTCTGAATATTAATTATAGACTCACAATTTAGTGGACGTAATCCAGTGCAACAAATATGCTTCCATTTTTATAGGCTAGCAGCCAGGCAAATCATGTGTGATTAAAGAGAGTCAAATTAAAATTCATAAACTGACAGTAAGTTTATTTAAATTAATAAAAGAATGTAAAAGCTATATACATGTATGCAAAATTACCTCAGTTTGTTCAAAAACGGTCAGTGGGTCACTAATTCCCCTGTAGTTAAAGGCAAAATAGAAGTAGATACATGCGCCTGCATCGTAAGTCTGCGTCACCCTAAAAAACAAACAGACAAAATCCCCACAAGGGCTTTAAGTTAAATGAAATCTGACTAACATCTAGAAACTTGAAGGCAAGATTTTGTGAATGACTGCTTAAGCTATAGTCTCATTCTCTACCCAGCCTCCTACGCCATGGAAGGAAAGTAGATTGGCTTTCTTTAGAGTTGTGCCAAAACAGGTAAACTGAGGATGCAGTGGAAAACAAAAGGATTTTACTTTCATTTAAAATGCCAGTTTAGTCAGTATTATAGGGACACATTCAATCTTTCTCTTGTCTGTTCCATGTTACTAAAACTATTGGAAAATAAAACAAAAACTTTTACCCATTACATCAGCATTTTATAATGAAATGCCGTTTTCTCTGATCTTATTGAAGCTGTTTTGTTATCTAGAAGTAATGGCAGCTATTAGCAGTATGTGTCAAAACATACTTAATATATAGTCAGACAAGTATTAGTATTAGTTACTGTAACCTGCATAATCAAAATAACTTAACAAAAACATGACACTTAATGCACATATCTTGACAATAGTAACACTTTTTTCCTCTACTCGACTAATGTTATGCACAGTTCCTCGTGTGGCTGTTTTGAGACAGCATTTGAGGCATACCTGTATTACAAATAGTACAGTTTCAAAAGCATGTTTTCCTGCTAAAGGACCACACATTAGGTCCCTATGTGTAGATGTTGACAATATTTTGTACTGCCATAGTTAACAGACATAATATGAAATGTCTGCCCCTTGAGAAAGGCAGCATTACGATAGAAACAAGAAACCTGGTTCCATTCATTGGCACCATCACTGCAAGCAAGAACAGTTACATGAAATGCATGGAATACATATGGACATGAAAATACTGACTAAAATCAATTTTCATTATTTTAAAAATCTATATTGATAAAATAGGGGCAAGTTATACCCTTTTCAAAGTACATTAAGTGCTCTGACAACAATACTATGAACTTGTCATTTGTTTGGATTCTCCTGGCTCAAGAGATTTAAAAGATTCTGGGCAGGAAAAAGTAAATCACTAAAGCTGAGGCCAAAAGAAAGACTCTGTCTGTTCAATCCTGGCTATAATTTAAAAAATAAAAAACAATGAAATAAATATCAGTAACATTTTTTTCTACACAGATAATTTAAACATACTAGAAGAAACTCTCCTAAGCTCTCTCTAGTCAAAACATGATATAGCCTCAGGATAGAGAAGGACAAATAGGATTGATACATGCTGATAATTCTGGGTTGAGTTTAAAAAGCTATCACATGATGCACTCGATACCTTGAGAGAGAGAGAGAGAGAGGACAAACACAGACAACATCAATAGCTTTATGGAGCTTAAACCAGTCTAGACTCTAGACTGTACAGATGGAAAATGCTAAGGTAATCAAATCACAATCAGTGATTATATAAAGAAGCAGCAGAAGAAAATCTGAGTAGGTCAAATTGGGAAAGTTTCCTAGAAAAGCTATACCTGAATGGAGACTGACAGAAAATATAAGATTGTTTTAGGTAAGAAAAATGTCATATTATCAAGATATAGGATAAAACAACCAGGAGATATAACAGAGAGTAAAAACGCCAAATATCCAGGAGTAGAGGAAGGAGATGGGCAAACAGACTGAGGGAACAAAGTAGAGAAGGATGAGCTAAAAATAAATACAATCTGGACATCAGGAATAGAAAAACCAAACAATTTGATGAAGAAACCAAGATCAAAAGAGCAGTGGCAGGGCCGGCCCCGTGGCTCATTCAGAGGAGTGTGGCGCTGGTAGCGCTGAGGCCGCGGGTTCGGATCCTATATAGGGATGGCCGGTGTGCTCACTGGCTGAGCGTGGTGCAGACCATACCATGCCGAGGGCTGCGATCCCCTTACCAGTCAAAAAAAAAAAAAAAAGGCAGTGGCAAGCAGTGGCTATCATTGCTATGACAGCATGTGGAGATGTGTCTCCAGCTGGCACCAACCTTTCAGCACACAGACCCTGCGTGGCACAAATTTGCTTCTCTCTTCCTAAACCTCATACCTTATCATATGCCACTTATCCTACCTCAATTACTGACCCTTGCTAAGTCTGAGCACCCTTTTTCTTCCTCTTCAAAAACTACCTTCTCACATCAAAAGGATACAGAAGCCAACTTAAAGGAGTTCCCAATGGCTAAATCTAAGAAAATTTGAGCAATAAAGTGAATAATAATAATAATGGACATAAACCAGAGAACAAAATATCCATACTGATATAAAGAAAGAGAAAGAGAGACAGATGAATGGGAGAGCTTTTCCTTATAGTGAATTCCAGTGGACAGATGTAGAGAAGGAATGATAAAAAGAGAAAATCACCATTTGCAAATAGCAAACAATAACTGTTGTGACCAAGAATCATCAGTGGGAGATTAATGATTAGGAGACATGGTATGAGAAACAGGATTGCATGTCTCAAAGTTTCTCGTAAGAACAAGGGTACTTCAAAAAATCCATAGAAAAATGGAATTGAAAGATAATACAAATCTTTCCATGAACTTTTTGAAATACCCCTGAATTTATTAAGTACAAAGGGAAAAAACAGTAACCTTAGAGTGGAGAGACTACCTTAACCAAGTGATCAAAGTTAACATCATCAATCATCAGACATATCAACATTACATTCCTCCTGATATTCTGCACCAAGAAGAGCACATAACTTCTTTGGTATTCTTGCTAAAATGTATAATTTGAATTTGATCACAAAGAAACATCAGACAAACCAAAACTGAGACACATTTTTTCAAAATAACTGGCCAGTATTCTTCAAAAGTGGGAAGGTCATGAAAGATAAAGACTGAGGAACTGTTCCAGATTGGAGGATATTAAAGAATGATAACTAAACACATTACATAATCCTGGATTAAACCCTGACCCAGAAAAAAAGACATTAGTGGGACAAATGGTAAAGAAAGGATTATAGATTAATTAATAGTATTGTAACAACACTAATTTTTTCATTTTTATATTAACATTTGGGGAAGATGGTTGAAGGATATACAGGAGCTATTTGTACTGTCTTTGCAACTTTTTTTGTAAGCCTGGTTTATTATCCCACCTCACAATGAAATATTTAAAAGCAATGTAACTATGTGGCCTGAAATAAACAAAAAAGCCATCTCCCTCAGGAATGATTTTTTTTTTTTAAAGATGACCGGTAAGGGGATCTTAACCCCTGACTTGGTGTTGTCAGCACCACACTCTTCCAAGTGAGCTATGGGACGGCCCCAGGAATGATTTTTTTTTTTTTTAACTAAGTATACTACGGTTAAAAACAGCCTCCAAAGAGACTAAATGAAACTCTGTAAATCAGTTATAAGTCTTCCAAACTTCCTCAGAGTTAACAGAAATAAGGATGAAAACTTAAAGCTCAGGAATGGGAGAAATGCTCAAATATCAAATATGACCAGACTGAGTGAAATATGAAATCGTACAGCATCTTCACTAAGTACATTTTAACAATTAGTAAGGATTTAGAAAACAAACTGAATGATCATATCCAATGCAGTGACATGGCCTTAAAATAGTGTCTATGACCCCATATGTGTACATGTTATATGTACGTATACAAAAGATATCAAGAACGTTAGATTGTTAAATCATACATATAATATATATCTGGACTTTCAAAATGGTATTAGAAAAGCATTCATGTAAAAGGCAGCTAAGGTAATCATAGACAAATCTCCAAATGCAATTTACAAAGGTTCCCACAAAGAATTTAATTTAACAGAAGGAGAGAATACTCTTTTTACTACACAATACTAATAGAATTTAATCTAAAATTTTAATGGAGTTTTAGGCCAAATGTTAGGTGCCTTAGAACAGAAGAAATGAACTGTTTAACAATGCTACTGTCAATTTGCCAGCTGTTTTTCTTCTCGTGTTAATTCACACTCATAAAAAAGATCTCTTGAATGTTCACATTTTAACTACCAACTTACAAACTTTAAGAAAAATTGAAGAACCATTTTAAACTAAGAGGGTGCTATCATTAGAAATAACCAAATTCAAATAAAATTTGAAGGATACATGAATGAAATGCGTTTACAGCAATTAATAAAACATACATGACTCATAAGGGTCATTAATATCAATAACCAGAAAATTTAAATATTAATAGAGCATTGCTACCTTCCAACAAATCCAGGATCTATATAATACACAGTTCAGTTTTCAGTAGATAAGCAGACTACTGAAGTTACAACAAAGCTTGATGGGCCTAATTTATCAGTATCTCAAAGACAAAGTCTATATAATGAAAAATACCTTTGATTTGGGTCCATTTTACAAAATGAGTCAGCTCTAACACCTTTTAAATGTCTATCATTTAAGACATTTAAATACTAACCTCTCCCCAAATCAGCTGGACAAGTAATAATGTGGTTGTCAAAGTCACTACATTATTTTTTAATTTCTAAAAATTTTTTGTGTTCCATACTTTTTGGAGTACTTTACTTGTGTTAGACTCATTGACTAACAATTCCTTCCCATATAACTTCTCAGGATATTTATGGTTGAAATTTCTACTCCAATGGACAAAAAACCTTTTAACTGACAAAAATGAAATAACTGAATTCAACAAATGCACCCTACACATGAATTATTTTAAAATAATTTTGTAATAGATTTTTTATTAAAAAAAAAAAGGTTTAAAAAATACATCTCACACATTCAACACGGAATAATCTCCTTGGCCACTATTAAGCAGCTCAAATCAAACTAAACTAAAATCAAACTCTAGCTAAATGTTAGCTTAATCAAGTATGAACCATAAGAAATATATTTAAAACTCTTATTTACCAAAGCCATTCAAATAACTAGACTTCACCCATTCTAAACTGGTTTTATAAGATGATCTCAGAAACTGAGCATATAAGCTTTTATTAAAAAATTATTATCAAAAAATAGTTACTTAACAAATACGACATATGGCCAATTCAGTCTAAATATACTAATTCTATCTATCTATAATACATAATGAAGATTCTTAGGCCTTATGAACATCTTCCACAGAACCTAGATTTAAGTGTTATTACAGATTGTGCCCTAAGGCAGAATATTTTACTTCCTAGTCATTTTCAATAAGTCGCAGTTTACCACCATGATGTCTTCATAATGGAGGGAAGGAGGCTGTCAAGAAATGTTGAATACAGAGTTGGGGCAGACCGAGGAAGTAAGGAGGGTAAAATCAGTTAAACTGCCGCTTGACAAAACAAAGGAATAAAAATTTCTCACTTATGAGTGAGGACATGCAGTATTTCTCTTTCTGTACCTGGCTTATTTCACTTAAAATAATTTTCCCTAAATTCATCCATGTTGCTGCAAATGGCAGGATTTCATTCTTTTTTATGGCAGAGTAGTATTCCATCAAGTATATATACCACATTTTCCTTACCCAGTTGTATACTGATGGACACTTAGGTTGGTTCCAACTCTTGGCTACTGTAAATAGAGCTGCAGTATACATGGAAGTACAGGTATTCCTTTGGAATGGAAATCATCATGTTGAAGTGATACCTGTACTTCCATGTTTACTGCAGCTCTATTTACAGTAGCCAAGAGTTGGAACCAACCTAAGTGTCCATCAGTATACAACTGGGTAAGGAAAATGTGGTATATATACTTGAGGTTGGTTCCAACTCTTGGCTACTGTAAATAGAGCTGCAGTAAACATGGAAGTACAGGTATTCCTTTGGAATGGAAATCATCATGTTGAAGGAATACCTGTACTTCCATGTTTACTGCAGCTCTATTTACAGTAGCCAAGAGTTGGAACCAACCTAAGTGTCCATCAGTATACAACTGGGTAAGGAAAATGTGGTATATATACTTGATGGAATACTACTCTGCCATAAAAAAGAATGAAATCCTGCCATTTGCAGCAACATGGATGAATTTAGGGAAAATTATTTCATGATGATTTCCTGAAATTGCTGGATCATATGGCAGTTCTATTTGTAGTTGTTTGAGGAAACTCCATACTATTTTCTGTAATGGCTGCAGAAATTTATAGTCCCATCAACAGTGTAGGAGGGTTCTCCTTTTTCCACATCCTGGTCAGCATTTGTTATTCTGTCTTTTTGATAATAGGCATTCTAAGTGGGGTGAGATGATATCTCAACGTGGTTTTATAATCTGCATTTCCCCAATGCTGAGTGATGTTGAGCCATTTGTATATCCTCCTTTGAGAAATGTCTATTTAGCTACTTTGTTCATATTGCATGTCCTCACTCATAAGTGTTGGGGGGGGGAGGAGGGAGGGGGGAGGGAGGAAAGAAGGAAGAATCAAAAATACACTGAAATTTCAAAAAAAGAGAACAGAACTGTGGTTATTAGAGGTGGGAAAGGGGAAAATGGGAAATGGGGGACGGGGTGTTTTGTTTCAGAAGTCCAGTATCAGGTGAAGTTAATAATAGATATTACATTATTTCCAAAATTACCTAACCTTTAACATTTTTATACTGTAAGTTGTTTCTGTAATATATAGTGGAGATGTGTTCTTGAAAACCACACATACATACAAAGAGAAAAAAAAAGTGAGGCAGTTATACAAAAAAGTTTTAAAAGTGCTACATTACTACTGTATCATTTATTTTAAGGTTCCCCTTGTGGTTTCATACTTTGTTCCAATTTCCATTTATTCTCCATTCCAATTAGTTCCTTAAATTTTTACAGAAGTCAAAGGTTCAACTCAATCTTCATACATTTAATCTCCCAGTTTACACAGAAAACGAATACCAAAAAATTGAACACAAAGTGCCCCTTCTCAAGAAAACCTCCTTTTGAGCTGCTGTTATTCAACAAAGAGGACAAGATCATCATTGCGTTAACCATGCAATGTCCAATATGGAAGACACCAGCCACATGTGGCATTTTAAATTAATTAAAAAATTAAACAAATTTTAAAATTCACTTCCACAGTTACACTAGCCACATTTCAATCGCTCAATAGCCACATGTGGCTTGTGGCTACCATAATGAACAGCACAGACACAGAATATTTTCATTATTGAAGAATGATCTATTAAAAAGGACTCAGTTAATTGTCACTTGAATCTTCTTCTCCTCTCATTCCTTTATTCTACTCCCATTCATTTCATCATCAACTAAAATGTTTAGTGTTGTTTTTTTCTCTGATGAAGAGCCATGTTGACTACGTGTATAATTTTTAGTTTCTTGACTATCTATGTAATTCATACTTCCAGTGAATGAAGGAGTCCTTCTCTTTCTCCAGGAACTCTAGGCTCTTCACTAACATGCTGTCCAGACAGAATGAAAGGCTTACTCACGGAAGAGTGTCCTATTCCTAGTGGGCTCAGGACTGCAGTAAAATCCTAGTGGCACAATTCTAACAAGGTGGTAAGTAAAGTTTAGGAAAGCTTGCCAAGAAAGCTTTTCCTCAGCTGACAAATCATATTTCCCTATATATTAAAAAGTTTTTCAGAATAAGGAGTATAAGAACAATTTTAAAAACTTACCGGCATGTAGAAAGAGGAGCAAACTGAACACCCTTCTCTTTGCACTCCCTTGTTATTCTTTCTTTTACATTTCTACAGAGATCTACAACCCTAGAAAAGATCATTGAACATGATATTAAGTTTTCAAATGAAAATTACACAAATCCTAATAAATGCTGATTTATCTGGCATCCTTCAAGTCTGAAATTCTCTTAACTAAAAGCTTTCAGTTACTCCTTCAAGAATGAACAAGAACCTTGATCATCTGATTTGAGCCCTCCATTGATAACTTCAAAGGGACCAAAGTCTTTTCTTGCTTTTGCCATTGGAAATACAGAAGTCAGAAGAACATATTCAAGTCTCTTAAATGCAGTTTTCTACACTTAGCAAAGCCCAATTTCAAAATAAATTTAATTACAAAATTTTAAGAGCTTTAAAAAAAGCTATAAAGAGCAAGTTAATAAAAATTCAATCCTGTGTTATATGAATATCAATCTTTATCCATGTTAAGATGTGTTCCTTAATTCAAAAACAATTCAATTAATAATCATGACATTATATCAAATGCTCAACAACCTATTCTCAAACTGAAATCCAATTTGACAGACTTATTGGATATGAACTATGTGTAAAGTGCTAATGTGCTATGTTAGACTGGATAGTAATAATCCTTAAAGGGAAAAGGAGACTGACAACATTTAACAACATTAATCTATTTTTTTTTTTTTGTCTTTTTCCGTGTCCGGCAACGGATCGCAACCCTCAGTGTTGCCCCCGTACCGGACCGGGGACCGGCAACGGGATTGCAACCCTCGGCGTTGCTCCCGCTCCTCGCTCAGCCAGTGAGCGGGAACCGGTCTGAATGCGGGATCCGAACCCTCGGGCGGGAGCGCCACCGCGCTTCCCAAGCGGCGCACTATCCAGTGCGCCACTGGGCCGGCCCAACATTAATCTATTTTTTAATTCAACTACTTTTGAATGTGAGCTATAACATATTGTTATAATTACACATTTTGTTTCATCTGGAAAATAAAACTTTTAAGGTATATAAAAACCATTTTATTCTCCAATAAATATTCTAGTTCTGTGTTTTAAACCTTGGTCTGTTTAGCATCAAGAGAATTGAAAAGACTCCAAAGAAACTCAAAAAGCTGGCCTACCTCTAGTCTCAAGACTGATTTGACTGTGTGAGAACCAATTTGATAAAAACAATAACATTTAAGCAAATTATGCTTTGTAAAACACATTAAAATCATCTATATTTCCAAGAATAAAAAATATATAATTAAAATATAAGTACAAAAAGGGTTTTAGTGTTTTATAAGCATGTCAAATTTATTTTTATGAATACAGTATCTGAAACCTTTATAAATCCTAATTTTACCAAACAATGCTCTTAAGTTAAATTCTGCTTTAATTTATGAGAGCTGCAGGTAAATATGATTTATCAATGTGATGTTACCTAAGCCTTTTATGGAATGGCAAGAAATGCATGTTTTAAAAAAAAATCTCATAAGCATTTAGATTATTGGAATTTAATACGTATTTATTTTGAAAACCCAACCTATAAAACACTTTAGACATAAATAAAATCTACTAAGCTTTAATATTTACAGGGATTAATGAATTTACAAACTCTTAAAAGTTTGTAAATTCAAACAAGTTCCTTATCTTGGCTCTAGAAAATGAAATTTAAGTGCTACAGCTACATTAATATTTACAGGGATTAATGAATTTACAAACTCTTAAAAGTTTGTAAATTCAAACAAGTTCTTTATCTTGGCTCTAGAAAATGAAATTTAAGTGCTACAGCTACATAGTCTAAAAAAAAGTTAAGAATACAATTCATCTGCTTTTATAGTCCTTTGCAAATTAAACTATTGGGTGAACCATATTTCCATTTAAATGCATTTAAATGTATCCAATCATCACAAATGCAATTGAAAACATAGACATGTTAAAAGTTGCTTATATCTAAACCCTCCACTGGTAGCTGAACATGAAGAGATTATGGAAGAAAGAATAGGACCAAATGATTATAACCCCCAATGCAACACTTTCTATAAATGATTTGTAGGGAGAGGGTTCTGAAAGTATTCTCTCACAGAACTTGAGCAAAGGTCAATACAGTCCATTTGGACCAATCATTATATAGGATATAAACATAATTCTTATTTGATCTATCAGCAAATTTAACACTGTTAACTATTTTCTCCTTGAAAAAAATCTTCCCTGGGCTTTTCTCACATCTCATCACTTGAATTTCTTCCAAATACTCTAGATATTATTCTTCAGTCTCTTTTGCCAGCTTTTGCTTGTATGACTATCCCTTAAATGTTGAGATTCCATGGACTTCTTTCTTAGGCCCTCTTTGTTTCCTTTGTTCCATACTATCTGTAAGTATTTGTATCCACTTCCTTGGTTTTAATCACAAGATTCTTTCTGTTGTCTCCAAAATCTTTAAACTCTTCAACTCTTAAGACACCTATTTTTATAAGCTATAATTTGACACTATTCCAGAGTTCAATCATAGGACTCTATGTAGAATATTCATTGGGTACCTAACAGGTGCAATCATGGTGCTAAGGCCACAGTGGGATGTGCCACTTGGGGACAGACAAAGACTACTAAAGAACAATAACTCCCTGTGGATTATATACATGAAAAGGCCAATGACCTAATAATGTGTGAGGGTTGAAGACCCTGATCCTATGGGCTACTGCTAAACATGGTCTCTATCTAGCTAAAGATTTGAAAGAAAAAGCGAGTTGCTAAATAAGTAACAAGTACATTTCCATTTATGATATTTATTAAAACTTCAGCTGAAGAAAATGTTTTAAATGAAAAGATACCAAATATGTAACCCTGCATAATACTGAAATTATCACTGAGTTAATTAAAAAATATGTAAGTATATACAAAGAGTGGATAAGAAAATAAAAAGATAGCCCATAGTCAGTTTCCACAGTTGAAAGAATAAAAAGATGGCAATATGTTAACTGACGACAAGGAAATTCATAACGCTGAGGAGGTAACACTATACTAACCCACTTTCCCCAGTGATATGGACTGAATGTTTGTGTCCCTCCCAATGAATAACATTAGTGCCCTTATAAAAAAAAGATGAGAGGGTTTGTTTCTTTCTCTGCCTTCCACCATGTAAGAATACAACAAAAAAATGGCCATCTATAAACCAGAAGAGGGTCTTCACCAAAAACCCAATTATGCTGGCACCCTGATCTCAGACTTCAAGCCTTCAGAACTGTGAGAAATAAATGTTTCTTGTTTAAGAACACTTATGCCACCCAGTCTATGGTATTCTGTATAGCAGTCCAAACTGACTAAGACTCCTACCAAGGAGAAATATTAAAGATTAAAATGGTCTTTAAGACCACTACAAACAGCTGCCAAACTATTTCTGTTGTGAAAAAGTGTCAGAGTTGGTAATTCTTTTCACTCACAAGATTTATTTCCCTTGTTAAAATTTAGCATAAAAAACTGTGAATAAAAGAGTGATACTATAAATTGGGTTAATATCTAACAATGCATAAAATATGAGCACCAATGTGCCAAAACTCATAACACATAATAGAAGAGTAAATGTAGAAAAGTAAAAAGTTTTCTAGGAAGAAAAAAAGAGGTTGGAAGAGAACAAAATGTTGAGATTTGTAATATCTGAGAGGTAAATTCATGGGAATTTGTTATAACCTATATATTTTATTGTAGGTTTTAAACGTTTTGTAAATTTTATTTTAAAAAAGTAAAATGTAAGCATACTAAAAGAAAATAAAAATATATTAACGATCTACTTAATAATTTATTTATTATTGAATGAGTTGACAACTCACAAGTCCATTTTTAAGAAAACCATTTCACATTTCCTAATCAGATTTTATTAATTCCCTAACCAATATTTGTGTGTGAGTGTGAGTGGGTGTATGCATTTCCAGTAACAAAACCCTTCTAAAATTTATTTCCCTTGATTTTATTTGGGTTATTTCCTATAATATGCTCCAGTACTCGAATTAAGCTTAAATTTAGAAATTGCACTTAAGTTCTTACCATGTACTTCTTTCAGAAATCACTTAAAGGTAAGTTAAGATCTTACTTAATACGCACATACAAATATCAAAACCTAAATGGCATTACCAAAGAAGGTTAACTGGCTTTATCATTTTGGGAGACTTTTTAGAGAACATTTAAGCATGTTAATCACTTAAGAATTTAATCAAAGCTAAGTAAAACCACACAATAACATTTAGTGTCCAATAAGATTCTTCAAAATGTAAATATCAACAACACCTTCATTCTTTGTGTCACAAACTTGCCTCAAACCAAAAAAAGGGCTTGAAAATATGACATTCTGTTGAAGACATCAATTTAAATAAAAGTAGGTGCCTTGTTTCAATATTCCTTCATAAAATTTTTAGTTTATATATTCATACACAAAGATATTATTTCGGCAACTCATATACCATATTTGAATAATATCAGGGATTTTATTATATTTTACCTGTCCCAAGGAGCAGAAGTCTCAAAAGATTCTCCTAATATATAGTATTCCAAACCTAAGTCCTGTTAAGAAACATACACAAAAATCAAGAAACTATAACAGACGCAGAAGAATCAATAATATTGTTATTATTTCATGTTCCTTGTTTGCTAGTGCTACATGTTTTTCATTTTATCTCGACTGCTCTTTACTATCTGCCTCATAAGAGCATGGAAAGTTGCCCTGAGAGTGAGCTAGAACCTTCACGAGGACAGGAACCTTGTCTGTCTTGTTCTCCTCTGTATCTTTGGCACCAGGCAGAGTGCCTGACACAGGGGAGGAACTCAAATACTTATCCAGTGAATGGAGTCTCTATCCAGGAACAGTTTATGTACATATAGAGAAAACCACCAGAATAGATTCTTAGTGGCCTAATTAACAAATTAACTGGTATCAAAAACTGGTCAATCGACGGAGGAGGATGGGTAGGGAAGCAGGGAAGGGTAGAAGAAGAGGAAGATATTCTCCTTGCTTAAAATCAACTTTTCTTTAAAAACAAATTTAGAAAATACAGTGCCTCTCTTTGAAGTGACAGAATAGACAGAATATCTGAAGGCACCTCTACTATAAAAATATATTATATATAGCATACAAGATATAATACTTACAAGTAACTTATAATGCTTAATTTCTTTACCTAGAGCACGACTATTTTATTACCAAACTGGGAAGAAAGATTCACAAGCCACCACAGAAATGCAAAGATTTGAAAGAAAATTTTATAAGGCAGGAAAATCAATACAAGTTAAGGTTTTTATTTCCGATAAAATGAATCACTTCAACCCAACTAGAGTTTGGAGGGAAAAGTCTCCAAATGACTGGTCTAAAATGTGTGTTTTTCTCATATGCATTCATTTATTCAGTAAACATATTTGATGACAATGGTAATAGGAACTGGAAATTTTTCTTAATAATAAAATAAATAATCCGGGGGGAAAAAGTCCCTAACTTGCTTTTGACTCAGCTTTAACATGAACTGGAACCTTAAAAATTAAGATATTTACTCCAAATTGTGTCTACACTGTACTTCTTACAGTTACATTTCATTTTCTAGAGTTCTAAATTTAGTATTATGGGAAAATGGTCAACATCCTCAGAAAAATGGCTAGGAAACAAAATTTTATGTTTACTAAAAATGCTTACTATGGTGAGAACCTGGAGTACCAACAGTCTATGGAAGCAGATATTATTTATAAGATCCAAAATCATCTATTATCTTTCATGATCTATACATCTCTTAATCAGAATTTCTAACACACTAGAATAGGCAATGCATATACTTTTCCTTATCAGCATAATGGGATGGGGTGTGGGTGTTGCAGGGAGGGAAGAGGATTATATGCTTCAAATTCACTGAAATTTAAAATATGAATCTTAGCAAGGATTAAATTATTTCTAAAATGAGAACACATTAATTCAAGACTTCTCAGAGAAGTAAAAACAAATTGTTTTGAAGGAAATACTCATACAAACATATTCAATTTCCAAGCAAAAAATTTAAAAGTTTAGTATTTGGGGAAGCTAAATTCTCGGCAGGATATCTGAAAAAACAAACTTTTAGAATAAGATCATTCAAATTACATAACAGGCAAAATTTTTAAAAAACACACAAAAAAGGAACCCCAGCAATAGCAGAAAACAATTAAGAAACTTGGGTTTGTTACGGCCAAAATAGAAAAACAAAACTAAATAAATAAATGAAGAAATAAAGTATCAGAACAACTTACTATCAGTATAGCAGATTTGAAATTAATATGACTAATGAAGTTTCTCATAAGTAGAAAATCTAGAACTAGAAAAATTTTAGCGCTCAAGTACACTAATTTATTTCCTTAATTCTACTCATATACAGCAATCATCACCAGTGAACCAATATCTACATGGAATAAAATTAAATTCTCATAAGTAGAAAATCTAGAACTAGAAAAATTTTAGCGCTCAAGTACACTAATTTATTTCTTTAATTCTACTCATATACAGCAATCATCACCAGTGAACCAATATCTACATGGAATAAAATTAAACAATTTTTAAAAACACAGTTAAAGAATTCTATATCTTTAAGACATTATGATCAAGTGAGAAATGTTGCTAAGTGAAACTGCTTGATTCTAACTAAGTAATTTTTCAAATGGCATGCTCAACTTTCAGACAAAGGCTCCATTCTTTTAAAAAGCAGAAAGATATAGTAAGTCATCTTTAAGTTCCTCAAAAGCATATACAGATGGTTTAAATGAGTTTCTGAAGATTCATAGCTAATCTAGGGTTCACGTAAAATAATGTGCTAAATTATAGTAGCTTAAAATTTAAGAAAATAAAGAAAACAACTTCATTTACTCAAAGTAAAAGTACTGTTTAACAATTTGAAAAAAAGTATAAATTGACAATGAAATATGATATAACTTACTCGAATGTACGCAATGACATAGGTCAGCAAATAACCTCTCTGTCCATTATCTTCTCCAGCTGCCAACCCACTGTAATTAAAGAACTGTTAGTATATTTCAAATGAATTATTAAAAATATATAGAACTAACCAAACTGATATGATACCTCAAGATAACTGCTTAGCAGATTAACATATATTACACTTTGTCTCATTTTTATCTTAATCCCATTTATCATAAATATATCAAAGAGCTGTCAAGAAAATAAGCTTGGATAACAAAAATCTGAAAACAGTTTTAATAATTCAGTTTAGTCATTAATTTCAAACTTTTATCTACCAAACTATAAAACTGACTCATATGAACTCAACTACTTCTACCCACATTCTCAAAAGAGCAGAGAGTTAGCCTTGAGAAACAAATTTAAATGAGGCAAGATAATCTTCACAAGCAAACAAGATACTTAAAATATTCTTATTTTATTCACATTATATTCTTATTCATATATTCACATATTGTTATAGTCTTATCCACATATAAAGAAGTGTGATGATTGACTAGCAACAAATGACAATAAGTTTCTTGAATACTTGAGCACATAATATTTGGAGTTAAGCATGATGCTTATTTTATAGAACTCATGATTTAAATGAGAGGTAAAACGTACTTATACAGAAATATTAAGGTTTATAAAGCAACATACAGATAAGTGCAAAACCAATGGATAAGGTCCTACTACTATGAATACTTAAACTATCCCTTTCAAATTGAAAGTAGTCTTTTTTTTTTTTTTTGTCCTTTTTTGAGACCGGCCGCACTGCGCTCAGCCAGTGAGTGCTGTGAACGCACCGGTCATCCCTATATAGGATCCGAACCTGCGGTGGGAGCACTGAAATTGAAAGTAGTTTTTATCCATGGAAATTATATTTGATGATCTAGTTAGAATTAATCCCATATAACATATAAATCAGACCAAGACTCTGGTTTGTAAAAGTTACTACTATTTTAAAAGACAATGGACGAATATTGCTTTCCACTATCTTTGGTAGGAGTTTTTTTTTTTTTTTTTCCTTTTTGTCTCTTCTCGTGTCCAGCAACGGATCGCAACCCTCAGTGTCGCGCCCGTACCAGACCGGGACCAGCAACAGGATCGTCGCGCCCGTACCAGACCGGGACCAGCAACAGGATCGTCGCGCCCGTACCAGACCGGGACCAGCAACAGGATCGTCGCGCCCGTACCAGACCGGGACCAGCAACAGGATCGCACCCCTCGGTGTCGCGCCCGCAGCTCGCTCAGCCAGTGAGCGGAACCGGTCTGTATGTGGGATCCGACCCCTCAGAGGGAGCGCCGCCGCGCCCCCAAGCGGCGCACTGTAGCAGTGCGCCACCGGGCCGGCCCTTTGGTAGGAGTTTTTAATTATGATTTTTCCATTATCAAACAGAAATTAAATTTTAACTAATTTTAGTAAACTAAAGGAAGAATCATTTCTCTTATGGCCTCAATTAACACCTCATAATTAAATCCTTTCTTCTCCTGAAGTTTTGTTGGATTTGGTGGTAAACAAACAATACACTGTAGATGAACCCTTGTTCTATACAAATACTATAAGGCAATTTCGGGCTAAATTATATATTTTCTGACTGTAGATGAGTATATACAAACTAGTGTCATCCAGAAGGAGTGGCAAAGACTTGAATAGAAGCAGCTCTAGTCAAGAACTACTTGAGGAAGGGGCATAATGAAGGGGATAGTTTGTATTAATAGCATGTTAATGAGCAAAGAAGACAGATCAAGCATGTGAAACGAGACAAAAGACAATTCTGGATTAGACGCGAAGGTGAAGGTAGAGAGCCAAATAAAATTCCCAAATAAAGGGAAAATGAGTCAGAAAACTGCTGTGGCAAGTGCTTGGAGGAAAACAGCTGAGCCCATAGCTCAGGTAGATATGAAATGGAGTGAGACTCTGAGTCCAAGAAAGAAAAAACAACACAGATCGAAGAAATAGTAACAACTGATCCTCGGCCTAGTAGCAGAAGGAAAGGAGAGTGAAGACTGGGAAAGGGTGCAAGACACCTGTGTTGGGAATCTGAGAAGCAGCATGCTAAGTATGCTTGCGGTGAGAACTAACAGTAATGAACATTTAGTAGCCTATCACTGTTATATCAGGATGAGACAAAGACCTACTTTCCAGTCCCAGGTCAAGCCATTTCTCTTTAGACCCTCTTCCAATATCTGGAGGGGGAATCTGTTCTACACTGGGATCCAGTGAGACAAACCACACAGAAACACCCATTTTCTTATCTAAAGCAGGAAGAAACTGGATGTCCATCCTAAATTCATAAACCCCAAAGGAAAAGAAAAGTCAATCTGGGCTTGCTTTTCTGAATCATAGATTTCCTTGCAAATTTAGGTTTTTGGAACTTCTCTTTTTTTAGCTTTCAGAACTGTCAATCTTCTAGTCAGAATTACCTTAAGATATAATATGTAAATAATAGCAGGCCTTAGTAATTAAATGCTTCTAAATTTCCATTGTTGTAGCTACTCCAATAAACTACACTTAGATTCAAACTGCTTTATGTTAAAGTAGCAACATCCATCCCCTACTTGCTGCTCCCTCAACAAATTTCAAACTTTGATTCACAAGGTTCTTAAAGAAATTTAAAGCTGTTTCATGAGGAAGGCCTGGGAAGACTAATGAAAGAGGAATAAGAGACAATGTTTTTATTAAAAAAAAAAAAAAAAAGGCCATCTGGTGAATTTAATCACTCTTATGTTCATTTATATTAAACTTAAGCACACTTTAAAAACAACAATAACTTATTACCTTAAGTTCTATGGTAAATGTCAAAACACCTTCGATGAATGCTGACAGGTATTGTTTATTCTGCTTAGCTCTTAGAGAAGTTAAAATGCATTACCAGCAAACATAAACAACCAATGCATGATAATTCAATATTTGGCTACTATGTTCTGTTGGATCATGTGTTCAAAGGGATTTAACAGTGTTGGGGTGGGGGTGGAAGGCAAGGAGGAAAAATGGCTAAGACAATACATAAAAATGTTCTAAACTGTTGGGAGCCCTTCATTAGAAACAATCAATTTAAAGCTAATGAAGCAATGGGAAGAGAGGATAAAAGAAACAGAAAATAAAGAATAGATTAATAATGCCCTAATTCAAAATAAAATATGAGCTACACTAACATATGAAAACTTTAGCAGAAAGAAACTTAGTGGTGCTGTCCTCCATCTTGTTATGCAGAAGGAGAAATGACTGAGGACTGACAGCTGGCAGAGTGGCATCTTAAATAAGAAAAATATCTCTGAATCTTCAGTGATTAGAATAAAAAAATAGTGCCTACAGAAAACTGGGGGAAAACCAGGACTTCTGATAAAAAACCAAAAGAAGATATTTCCAACTATTAAAAAATTAAAATAGCCCTGAATCATCTGCCTAATGACATTCTGGGTTGTTGAAAACAGAAGACTTCTGCATCTAAATGAAAAGAGCCAGGACGAAAATACGTTTAAAAATTAATCATAATGTAACTAAGAAGGTTCAAACAATAATAGCCAAAAAAAATGAAACGCCAATCTGGGCCAAAGTTTTTAACAGTTTACTCTTACTTTAAATTGACATCTCATTTACTATAACCTATTTTTAGTGGATGAATTTGATACAAGTTTTGTTTAGAATAAGCAAAATTGCTGGAATTAACCCAATAGTTCTGGGGCCTCTGTATCAGTATCTGAAGAGAGTTGGATACCATATCTTAAACAAGATTCACTCTTATTTTTAAGTTGCAAATGGATGGTGTTATGTGAGAAAATAAAACTGATATTACTGACATTCATGACAGTTGGTGGCTCAAATTAAACAAAACTGACAAAACGGTTCTGACAAATTAATTCCTCTGCGCGCGCGCATGTGTGTGTGTGTGTGTGTGTGTGTGTGTGTGTGTGTGTGTGTGTGTGTGTGTGTAGGTGGATGAGGAGGAGGACCGAGGTGAAACTAATCAAATTTAACCCTATATACAGCAATTCAAATGTAGCAAAACGTCCTCTTCCATTTCTCTACCAGTCCTTCTGGAAAATTTTGAAATTAAATATTTTAACATATTTAAACATATAAGAAACAATTTTTTAAAGTTTCGATCTCTAATATTTAACACATAAAAGAGCAGATACAACAGATTTTATTTTACATCTCTTTAATTATTTGGAGTCAAACACATATCTGACTAATATGTGTTTTAAGAAAAAAAGTTTTTTAATTAAATAATATATGTACTCCATATAACTTAGAAACTAAAAAAACAGGTACACACAGAGGGCTAAACTTCTTCTGGGAAGGGAAAAATGTACATTTCAAAAATTCAAACACAAATGAATTGACCCGAAATCCAAGTCACTTGGTAACTTGACCAAATTAAATGATTTTTTTATAGCACAATTACATTTAACTAATTTAGCTAAAACACAGTAATTCCCTAAAAAGGTACTGTGGGAGGAGAAAAGGTGAGAGATAAAGGAACTTTATCTTTTATTAAAGAAATTAAAATTCCACTTGCCAATTTCAGAATAGGGTAAAAAATAAAAGTGAGAGATTACAACAGTACAAAAATAAACTAAAAATTAAATCCATGATTATATTTTTTTCCTTTCTAAGAATACAACATACAGTCTAACATTAAGTTCAGACGATTCTAGAAATAAAGGGCTAACTTTACATTTGAAAAAAATATGTGAAAGTGGGGCACGTGAAGTCACATAGCTCCAAAGTGTTTTCTTAAAAAACAGGAAAAAAAAAAAAGAAGGAATGAAAAATATTTACAAAGAACTCAGGTTAAGCATAATATGTATGAGATATTTTAATTCCTGAAATAAAAAAAGTAGAGACTGGAATCTAGAAAATTGTTTATGTTGTACTTAAATTAAAAAGGAAAGGAAAAAATGTGGTCCTGATAAATGGCATTTTCACAATAGTTTTCATTGATCAGTCTTGTAATCCATCAAGCAGACAGACAGAAACCACCCTGTCATTATTCAGTTGGTTATGGATGTGAAATGTTTTCTGTTTCTTTATACCAGAACAAAACAATAAGTGACAGGGGGCGGAGTATAGACAATTTATCAAATACCTTTGATTAAACACAGTTTCCTCTAAAAACACACTAATAGCATGCTTTATACATATACTGTGATCAATAAAGAGTAAAATGACAATGAATATTTTACTATTTTTCTCTAGCACAACAAATAAATATCACAAAATTGGCATTAATGTAAAAATCTAAGAAAAATACTATAAAATATTTAATATACACCTAATTACACAAGTAAGAGCAACATATCAATCTAACTTCCTATAAATTTTGGAAGTAAACCAAGACAATATTTTAAATTTACTATCATAAATTACCATAAATCTAAGTTTAAATTAATAACTGCTTGGAGATATGCAATCTTAGAGACTTTAATGATTGGTACACTAATAATTGCATGGAAATATCAGAATTTTAGCTTAACTTTCTCTTGGCATTATAAACATAAAGCCATACCCAAATTTTGCAGCAATGTCATACACTTGTTTTTCATGCTGAAGAACCTTCTCACGGTCCCCCTCAAATAGCAATGTGGCTACACTTAGCTGATTTGGATCAAATCCTTTAAACTACAATAAAAACAAAATTTTATTATCACAGACAAGTCTTATCCTACAAAACAGCAAATCAAAATACATTTTGCTCTTTCTGATCTAATTTGGATCAAATCCTTTAAACTACAATAAAAACAAAATTTTATTATCACAGACAAGTCTTACCCTACAAAACAGCAAATCAAAATACATTTTGCTCTTTCTGATCTAGGCTCAAATACACCAACTTCTTAAAAATTGAGCTTTGGAACTTTACATGTCAATCAACAAGAATGCTTAAATGTACCTACTCAGGTCATTATAATATAACAAAGCTATGCAGCATAGAAAAAGACAATTTATTTCAAAGCATGCCACAGTGTTAATCATGATGACATACTGGTATGTATACACAACAAATAACTTAGAATTATAACTGTAGTCATGAATAAAGTAAAAATCATATAATAGAATAAAGTAGCTGGATGTAGGGGGAAAAAGTAAAAACCAATAGTATACCTATATATCAAGAATAACTTCTTATTAAATACTTTCAAAGGAGATCTTACACATAAAATTAAAATAGTATCTAAGAATAAAAAAGAAATATTATAACTTCATTAGGAAAATGTCTCAAAAAAGATGAGAAAGATATATGCTCTTGAACAAAGAAACTAAGTAGTATAAACTTGAAAATACTTGCCTGAATTAATATATAACTTTATTCTAATTCTAATAAAAAGCCCAACAGACTTTCTAAAATGATGAAGAGCTTCTAAAATTTTTCTAGAATAATAAACAGGTAGGTGATGGTGATAAGAAGGAAAATTCTGAGTACCCCAAGAGAAAACTAGACCTACAACAATTAAATCCATTTAATTTTTTCAAGAACAAAAACTCATTAAAAAGAATTAGATACATTAAAATGGAGTCTATTTCTTGGATAAGTACATAAGAAGGTGTCTTAGGCATGGCAAATTAATATAAGAGAAGCAGAGATTAGTAAATTAATGGTTCTGCCACAACTGGTTACCAATTGAGGGAACAGGAGGTAAAGATTAATTTAGATCTTTACATCACACGAAATAAAATTGAAATATATTCAAATAGCAATGCAGATAATTTTTTTTTAAAATTCGCATTTAACACAAAAGAGAGAGAGAAGAAAATAGCCCTAATCATACTTCTAGAGGAAGAAAGACTTTTCTAAGCTCAGAACTAAATAATCACAGGAAGAGATAAGAAAATTTGAAATTTTTGCACCAAAAAGAAAACCCCCTATTCAAAAGGGAGACAACTGACTGGAAAAAATCATTACAATCTAATAATTCAAAGCACCAAAAAGAAAACATGAAGCTGCCCTTGCTGGTAAAATAACCATATCCAACTAATTCACACAAAAACGACGTCTAGAAAATACATAGAAATGTTCTGTCTCACTGGAGTTTCAAGAAACATTCTCCCCCCCTGGTAAATTTAAAACATAACAAAACAAAAAATCCCACATGCAATAACAAGGATGCAACAAAAAAAGGCACATATGTTTTGCTTATTGTAGTGTAAGCTGGTATAACTCTTTAGAAAAGCAATTCAGCAATCAAACATATAAAAAAAAAAAAAAAAAAATCCATGCTCTTATTACACCTCTGGATACATACTGTAAAGAAAAAAATTTAAACTAAAGAAAATGTTATAAGTACGAAATTGTTGAATGCAATGTTATTTTTAGAAACCAAAAAAAAAAAAAAAAAAAAAAAAAAAAAAATCCATGCTCTTATTACACCTCTGGATACATACTGTAAAGAAAAAAATTTAAACTAAAGAAAATGTTATAAGTACGAAATTGTTGAATGCAATGTTATTTTTAGAAACTTCGAAACTAGAAAAGAAAATTTCTGAAACTGACTGCATGATTAATTTACTTGACAAATATTTATTCCAACATGAAAAAGAGTAATCATGAAATGTACACAGCAACATAAAAAAAAGTCCTTACAATAGGTGCATGTGAGGGGAAGAAGACAGGGAACAAAGTTAATGCCCTATGCATTTAAAATTTTAGCAGTTTACACAAATTCTTACCTTTGTAATATAAAACTTTTTTAATCCATCCAAAAATGATGTAAAAATAGAGGAAACCTGAGGTTTAAGAGCATGACCTAAGAAGTAAGGGGAAAAGGTTATATTTTTAATTAATATCAAATTCTGTGTTTTCCAGAAGATCAAGAGGCTACTTCACCTTGGTATCCTAAAAGAAAGTAAAAGTTTTCTTGAATTTAATTTTTTAAATCTCCCTATGTTATTTATATATACCATATATTTACATTAAGATCTTCACATTTTATCTTTGTCTTCCTTGAAAAGTCACACACAACTTTTTCTTTACAAAACCCATTCCCTGTTTGTTGTTGAAGTCATCTAGTATATGTAATTAATACCACACATAATTTAGGTTATCTTTCAATGGTACGGTTCATACATAGTAAAACTACTTCATTAATTTTTATTTCATTAAGAACACCCAGTAGTGGCTGGTTTTACTTTTTTTTTTTTAATTGTACAAAAACCATTCAGAATTATAACTAAATACAGAGTCAATGCCAAGTGTAAGGTTGTTTCTTAATTAATTCTTAATTCATCCAGAATTCTTGGCATAAAACTAGCAATTGCTTCCTTAATCACACCCGGAGAGTTAAAATTACCAAAATAACATAAATGGCGTCTCAGAGTCTGTTAAATTAACATCCTTGCCTGCGGATTAAGCTTAATTGAGTGAAAACCTTTTACTGTTTTCTCGTTGTTTTCAGAGACTAACAACTTCTCAACTCTCTTGACTGTTTACATTTAAGAGTCATACATCTGGCCTTAGTGCTTTGAGCCCAATTCAGAAAAATGTAGCATACCATTTATATGGGATTTCTATAAACAATTTTAAAGTCTTCAGTAAATCTAAAATTATCTCTAAATAAAAAGTTTACTTTTAAAAAAGTCTTTAAGGTTTAGGGATTTTGTTTATTTGATTTTTGTTATTTTATTTCTTATTTGTCCTTCCTTTAAAATAGGTGCAGAGAGCAAACTAGCTGTTTCTAAAACAACTATCACTTGTCTTTTTTTTCTATCCATCTACTTTTTTTCAAGTGAGAATCTGAATCTATAACACTTATTTACTACATTTTTGCTGATTATAGTAGGAAACTGTGTTTACATAAAAGGCCAAGTAATGTAAGTCTTAACCAGAGGCTAAGAGTTAGATATCCACACTATAACTGAGTCATTAAAACAAAAAACAAAATGAACTACAGATTACATAGAAATCAACCTAGCAGTATTTCTGAGCTACTGGATCACAAGTAAAAGATATGTTTGGGATTTTTCTTTTTCTTTTTTTGTAACATATCAGAGATGCTTCTCTAGCACAACCAGTGTTTTAAAAGATACAATTTCTAGCACATATAAAGTTAGAAATAACATATCATCAAAACATTCACTTCCTGTCCCAAAAGGAACTCATCCTATATTAATAACAATTGAAAATAAATATATAAATACATATATGTGTTGAGTGTTTGAGAGTTCTTTGAAGAAATTGAAATTATTCATACAAAAAACTTCTGATTCACATATCTCTATACAGTGCATGAGGACTCCAAATGTTACAACTCTATGAAATAATTCTCAAGGGTAAATGTTCACCATAACCCATTGAGATTTATATGCACAATTTCCATTAGTGACTAGTATAAGTTATACACATACATCCCTAATACTGAGTTAAGCCAATAGCTTTGAAAAATAAATGATTATTAAAAATAACTTTTTTTGAGGGTGGGGAGAGGTGGATGGCCAATATGGGGATTTTTTTTTTTTTTTTTTTGCTTTTTTGCAGCTGGACTGTATGGGAATTGATACTGACTTTAAGGTTGATCGAGCATTAGTACTAACTAGAGGGTATTGTCATCTTTCACTTTTTCCTTGAATTAATGCTGTCTATCAAATTAATTACATTCTAAATATATACCAGCTATCATGTTTTATCTTTCATAGTAAACTAGTTTCCAAATTTGTTAGCTGAACAGTTTGAGTAGTAAATTTTGCACTGTTACAATGTTAATTAAGTAATTTAAAAGGTTTTATTAAATACCTATGTTTCAAAGAAGTGGTTCAAGACAGTCAAAAAAGTCTTAGGCTTTGAAATCAGACAAATTTGGGTTCAACTACAGCTCTATCGCATAAGACTTGCGGACTTTGGCCAAAATATCTAGCCTTTCAGTCATTTGAGACTCAAAAACGGGAATACCACCTCGAAGAACAGTTGTGAGGAGATATTTGATGAATTGTGCCATTGAAAATGTGCTTGGCAGTATGCTATGAGCCATCTAGGATTTATTTACATTCTTTTGCCAGTTTGATGATTAATTCAGTCAACATGTAAGGCCTATTCTGTGACAAGTGCAGGAGATACAAAAATGATACAAAAATGACTAAGAAACATCCCCTATGTTTGAGAAACCTTAGTATACAGAGTAAAACTGTAGATCATTTCAATATACTGAAAACAGATATTTTCAAAATGATGTATTAAGAGATGTACCGAAGATAGGGGTGATGTTAAAATATTAACAACTAATAATATGGCTTGTACTTTGTTAACAACCAATATGGTACAAACATTACCAATCAGCCGTATGGCTGGTGCAGGGTCCTAAACACCCCTTGTTGTGTCTAAGCATTCCTCCGTTAGGTGTTCGATCATAAAACCATGGCAGGATATATAGATAGAAAGGATTCAATGGATACTGAGGAATCAAAAAGGTTACAGACAGCCAAGAAGCACGATCAGATCAAAAAGACCACTTTGGTAGCTAAGTAAAGGGCAGAAGGAGGGGAGATACAGTCAAGACTAGAGATGGCAGAAGAGGTAGAGAGGATAGAAGGGAGTATATAAGCATGTTTCTAGGTGTAGTTATGAGAATGTAGAACAGGAATGATGGATAGCCAGAAGGACCTTTTCTTTAAACCTTCACTATAAATTGTTATAGATCACAATTATAAATAAAATCCAGCCCAGTTACAGCTAATTTTACCAAACTGCCTATGTCTAACATAGTTTACTGCAACAATAACATACAAAAGGATAACACAGTCTTATTAATGAGATACATGGCTCTCTAAATGCAGGTCAAAACACACAGGGGGCCTGTTCACCCATCTTGCTTTATCTCATGTAACAACCCACATCCTACCTTCTATCAGCCATACAGAACTATTTGAAGTACTCTAAAACATGCCACTGAGGTTTCACAACTTCCTATTTTTGCTGACAAGTGAACAAGTTTGGTAAGGGAGAAGAAAAGATGATCTCAGGCAAACCTGCATTCACCTTTGAAGGTTTACCTCAAAAGCATCAGTGTCCTTTAAAAGCCTTTCCTGACTCTCCACCCCCATCTCAAGCAAAATCAAGTAGAATCAATCACTCCTGCATTTGCAGCCCACAGTGTACAGTGCAGTCTTCTTTCACAGCCCCTCAGCACTGCTGCATTCAGTCATTTATGTAACTGTCTGTCCTCATTAGACTGAGAGCTTCCTGAAGGGCAGCAACTATGACATTCATCTTTTTAGCTCTGTACTCGGTATTCTTCCTACTGGTGTTTCATAAATTTTGGAGGCTAAGTGAACAGATTTTAAAATTACTACTCCTTGCTTACCAAACTGAAACTGCTGGTTGTCCATGAGGCGAATAGATGCAGGAGCACATCTCTGTTTACAAAAGAAAAAAATGTGATAAATATAATCTTTCTGTACTTAAGAGACTTAAGAGCATAGTTCCTAAGGATATACAGAAGAAAATAATATTAACTTTTTATATAATTTATGAAGACAAAACATCAGTGGCTTCTATAAAATATTTGGAGGAGAAATCTACATACACAATAAATAAATAAATACATACATACATACATACATAAGTTAACACATCTTTAATTTATGAACAACAAAATTTCCTTAATGTCTAGCAAAGACCTATGGGAATAATCTAAAAGAAATACCAGGCCTCAAAGTGAATTATTTTAGGAAACAGATATGTTTAAGATTAAAATCAGTACCTCAAGCATTATGCTGTTTATGAACTATATTGTGTCATCAGGTTCTTATAGAAATGAGGAGTTCTTTTAAAATGAGGAAGGTGGTGGTGGAAATTTTCACGTGCCGAAACACTTTAAAAATTAGCTACAATCTCTTCATAAACAACTCTAGGAATTGTTCCTTGTTTTTATCCCTTCTCGTAGTACATTTTTAATAGAAAAGCTATTCAGACAATGTCCAGATTTCTAAGATCTTTCAAGGCTACTTATATAAAACTAGTCATAAAACTTTGAAGCTTAAGATAATGCTGGGCCGGCCCAGTGGCGCACTCGGTAGAGTGTGGCGCTTGGGAGCGCAGTGGCGCTCCCGCCGAGGGTTCGGATCCCATATATAGACCGGTCCGCTCACTGGTTGAGCGCGGCGCGGGCGCGACACCGAGGGTTGCAATCCCGTTACCAGTCACGAAAAAAGACAAAAAGGAAAAACAAAAAGATTATGCTAAAACATCTAGCACTGCAAATATATGTATATAGGTTCATGTTAAAAGCTGCAAGGATGGGCCGGCCCGGTGGCGCACTGCTACAGTGCGCCGCTTGGGAAGCGTGGCGGTGCTCCCGCCAAGGGTTCGGATCCCACATACAGACCGGCCGCTCACTGGCTGAGCGAGGCGCGGGAGCAACACCGAGGGTTGCGATCCCGTTGCCGGTCCCGGTCCGGTACGGGGGCGACACTGAGGGTTGCGATCTGTTGCCGGACACGGAAAAAGACAAAAAAGGAAAAAAAAAAAGCTGCAAGGAAAGGGCCAGCCCCGTGGCTCACTCGGGAGAGTGCAGCGCTGGTAGCGCTGAGGCTGCGGGTTCGGATCCTATATAGGAATGGCCAGTGCGCTCAATGGCTGAGCGTGGTGCAGACAAAACCCTGCCAAGGGTTGCGATCCCCTTACCGTTAAAAAAAAAGAAAAGCTGCAAGGAAAGAAAACTGAGGAAGGCAGATATTAATTTTGTGATGATAAAACACTACAATACAAACACTAGCAAAGTTCAAGTTAGCCACAACTTCTCCATAGAGTTAAAGTAAGTGAGCTGAACCCAAATGAGATTTTTATTTCTATACAAATTTTTAGCAAACTTCTTCCAGGAGCTTGCTTTCAAACCACAAAATTTTGACAAATACCATAAATTTTTTGAACTTTTATCTTCTGAGTAATAACATTTATCAATAAGATTTGAATCAACACAAATTTGAGACTCACCCCCCAAAATAAAACTTAATAGACACTTTCATTGTGCATTATAATATTTTTGCTATGTTACTTTTAATTGAACAAATATTTAATTTTTATATAAATACAATATACATTTTATTTCACCCAATAAAATGACTATATTGTTATTTCGAAGACTACACAATTTATTTTACTCACCTTTGATATTAAAGATGAGATAATTTAATCTACATAAAAAAAGTTACTGCCAACTCTGAAGAAACAGTATTAGGTAACTTTATATATACATCGTTAACAGTAACCTATCACCTTACATTTAATCCTATGGCTTCCAAACTGCTTTCATATATCTATATTTAATACAAGAAAAAACTCTGTCAGGGGAGCAGAACTGACATTATCCCATTTTACATATGAAGATACAAGAATCAGAGGTTAAAAGACTTGCCTAAGGCCTGATGACTGTTAAACAGTAAAGACAGAAGTAAGAACAAGATAACCTGACTGCTAGATGAGCACTATTTCAAGTATACCACAGAGCTTCCAAAAAAAATCACTTAAAACACATACATAAACAGTCATATCTGAAACAAAAATTACATTAAAACTATCTTATTTGCTATTTTGTGGTCTTATTAAAAGTATAATCATTAAGGAATAAAATAAACTTACAACCTGGATAATTTCAAATCTTGGTATATAGGTATCTTTATAGTTGGGTTAATGATTCTAAGAACATTACCAATTTCCAAAATACTAAAGGAAAATCAATCTTCTTCACTTACAAATCTGGAATACTTTTAATAAAATGGGCACCTTGACTTCTAATAAAACATACAAAGCCTGATTAGACCAAATTTCTTTTCTTTATAAAATAAACAGAATATCCATATGACATTCATATTTATATGTTTTGGCTTAAACATACCAGTAAAATAGGAGAGAGAATTCAGAGCCATTCTGTCTTTCTTAGTGGGGGAAAAAAGGTTTTAAGTTCCTACCAACAAGTTGTAAATTCCATCTCCTACTGTCAACCAGATTCTACTTCACCTATATCAATGGGCAGGTGTTATCAATGAAAACAACCAACACAAATACACTTATATCAGAAAACTGTTAGAATGTATACTTGATTTAGTAAATTTCTATTGGTATTTAATCTCTAAAACAATTAAACTACAATATGCAGGCCTTGAATAAATCTTGGTTTGTAAAAACTATTCATAAACTGTACTGTGGGAACAACTGGGATAACTGATTATAGAATGAATATTAAATGGCATTAAAAAATTACTGCTGATTTTCTTAGACATGACAATGATATTGTGGTTATAAAGAATGCCATTGTTCCTCTCCTTTCAGGAGATGGTGAAGTATGTAGGGGTCATGTGTCATGATGTATGCAACTTAATTTCAAATGATCCAGAAAACATATACAAGAAGTCTATAGAAAAACAGAATTGAAAGATAATATGAATCTTTCCACAAACTTTCTGAAGTACCTCACATACATACATATTAAACAAATAGAGCAAAAAGTTAACAAAATTGTCAAATATATGAGGTGACTATAAAGGAGACCACTGAATTAGTCTTTCAAATTTTCCGTATGTCTAAAATTTTCAAATGAAAAAGCTCTAAAAACAGGTAAAAAAAAAAATTCAGGGCACTTGCTATACCATATAGCAACCAATAGTCAATTATATAAAATGTAATTTTAACTTGACAGCTGAGCCACATAAACCAGTTACTCCACTACCCTGTTTATACTGAGGAGGCGTAGTAAATGATAACAGACTAATACTAAACAAAAAAGAACTAATAAAAAGCTAAAGAAAAGTTTTTGTATCCTAGATAATTAGTTTTTAACACTGACTTTTAAAAAATAATCAATTTTAACCAGTTTTTAAATCTCATATTTTAATAGTGCCAGATTTTTTAAAAGTCAGTAGTTTTTCAGTTATTGTTGTAAGTAAAATCTCATAAGGAAAGCACTCAAATTAAAAAATATCGGGGCCGGCCCGGTGGCGCACGGCTACAGCGCATTCCCGCCGAGGGTTCGGATCCCACATACAGACCAGTTCCCGCTCACTGGCTGAGCGAGGTGCGGGCGCAGCACCGAGGGTTGCGATCCCGTTGCCGGTCCCGGTCCGGTACGGGCGCGACACTGAGGGTTGCGATCCGTTGCCGGACACGAAAAAAGACAAAAAGGAAAAAAAAAAAAATATCATCCAAATTGGCTGATGATCACCTGGTAATTGATAATTTATAAATTGCTTTGCATCACTTTAAATATATGAGGGTACTTCAAAAAGTTTGTGAAAAAATTAAAGATAATACGAATCTTTCCATGTACAAAGCAGGAAAAGTTTCTTAGAATTTGAAATAATTAAGTTACCACAATAATTAAACAGAAGTTTCTAGAATCAAAAGGCCAAAATAGTTACTATTCTTTAAAAACAACAGTAACATTCAATGAGATTTAATACAAAATTAGGTTATGTTTCTAATGCTTTAAAATTAATTTGGTAAGTTAAAAAAATCAAAATATTGCCTTTAAAAATAAGAGACAGCACAAATTCTGAGAATCTGAGCTCCAAAGTCACTCTCATGTTATTCAATTATGCTGGGCTGAGAGTATTCCATAGACAAGGAAAGGGGGAAAAGGTCCTTGAGTAAAGTGACCCCTGCTGGTAAGTGATCAGAACTAACCTGAGAAGGAATATTTTTACCCATTTTAATGCTGGGTTAATGATAAATTCAGGGAATTTAAGAATACTCAAACAAAAATCGCTTTCTCAAACTGGAGTTAAAAAAAAATAATTGATTTCTTTCCTGTTATGATAAATGTACCCTTACTAGAATCTATCATGTCACCTGACTTGTACCTAAGTACTTAGTAAACAGTCTGGAAAGGTATGAGAAATTTATTATGGACTAATAAAGAAATATCACCATCTTTGTTTTACTTGAACAATGAAGAAATAATCACACTGACCTCAAAACACTGGTATAAGATTGACTAAGTCAAATTGTTTGCAATTTTATCCCTTTAAAGATACTACAACCAGGAATTTACTTGAATATGTAACCTGAAAAATAAAAATAACCACTGATTATTCTCATTTACTATGTAGTATTCTCTGAGCTAACTTAAAAAGCAACAGATTTCTCAATCCAACTATTTTATCAAAAAAAAACCAGTCCCTATAAGAAACACAAAAGATTTCTGCCAAATTTGTTTTTCTGTAACTAAGTCATAGTCTTGTCACAGAGAAAATCAGAACTTGCACTTCAGATGAGAAACATTATTTGAGGTGTCTCAATAGTTACTGTCAAAAAAAATTTCAGTATTAACAAATATTTCAAATGCCTGCAGGATCTCTACTATTCTAATTTCTTCAGGATAAACTATAAAAGTATAAGCACTGAATGATAGTCCTATATCTCTGGTACCATGATAAGGAATGAATCATCTTTGAACTGAAAAGGTTTGTTTTGTCAAGGGGTAAATAAAACTTTCTGTGTCAACTCTAGAACAGGCCAAATTCCTAAGCCTAGACACTATATCAGAGATAGTCTACTAACCTCTCATTGTAACAGAAGCAAATGCTTCAATACTAAACCCCAATGCTGTACAAAAATTTAAACAGAGAATTTATCACAATATGCAATATCCTTAGTGAATACATAAGACAGGAACCACATCTATTTAATTTGCATACATTGGCTATGAAGTTAACAGTATAGTACCTCACATAATAAAAGGCACACCATAAAATTTAAAACTTTCAAAAAGCTACATGAAAGAAGAAAAATCTGTTAAATGTAAATTTCTAGATATAAAAACTTAAAATGTAAACAAATTCTTCTAAGTCAGAGATGATACCACAAATGAAATTAAATAATATTTAAGTCTATTAATATTATTAAGGCTATTATTACTGATATTAACGTTTGGTTGGGCATATTGGAAATTATAGCTAAGAGTCTACATTGTAAACAATTTTTTTTACAAGATAATTATCTCTTGTTTTAAGGAATGAAATAATACATATTACAGAGTGGATACTTCCCTTCACTTACACTAAGGGAACGGCCAAAAGTTAATGCCCAACAGTCTCCTAATCATAATTCTACATTTGTTCAGTTTAGTGAAGGTAAAATAACTTGTTCTGAATAGCTTCTGGCAGAGAGGATGTCTTATAACTGTCCTCATTTTGCTGCATCACATGGTAAAGAACACAATTAACCAAACATTTGACTTCAAAGAGAGAAAAGTATGACACACAAAAAATGATTTAAAATGACAATTTCGTTTTCTATATGTGACAAATATATAACAAGAGTTACTCCTGAATACGAAGAACTTTGAAGTGTTTTATAAGGTAACTGCTAAATCTAACTCCTTTCGATTTATTTTAACCTCTCCAGGATAAATTAAGTTCAAAACAGAATGATCGGGCCGGCCCGGTGGCGCACTGCTACAGTGTGCCGCTTGGGAGCGCGGTGGCGCTCCCGCCGAGGGTTCGGATCCCACATACAGACCGGTTCCCGCTCACTGGCTGAGCAAGGTGCGGGAGCAACACCGAGGTTAGCGATCCCGTTGCCGGTCCCCGTCCAGTACGGGCGCGACACTGAGGGTTGCGATCCGTTGCTGGACATGAAAAAAGACAAAAAGGGGAAAAAAAAAAAAAACCCAGAATGATCTACTTCTTCCCAAATTATGATCTAAACTCACGCGCCTCGCTCAGCCAGTGAGCGGGAACCGGTCTGTATGTGGGATCCGAACCCTCGGGCGGGAGCACCACCACGCTTCCCAAGCGGCGCACTATCCAGTGCGCCACCGGGCCGGCCCCATATCCGGACTTTTTAATCAGTTTCAAGTAAGGTAAGCTTTCTTGTCCATTGTATTTATGTCTCTAAAAATTGTTCATTACTAAGTATGCAGAACCAAATTGCTAAAGCTATAGACTAGAAAGGAGCTTTCTTTTTGACCTGCTTTTTAACCACATGGCAGCTCTTTCTATCAATCATTACCTTATTTATTCCAAGATATATATCCAACAGTTTCGTATAGTGAATTTAAATTATGATCATTGGCTGAGTATCCAAGGAATATCTTTAGATAAATAAAAGGGCAAGTTTTACTGATTTACATGAGGATGAAGGAAAGTTCCATCCCCTGCTTTTCAGTAGCACAGTTAGTTCTTATTACTTCCTATCAGAGGCATATCAAATTATAACAAGAACTGTATCAGATTTTACCAACTATTTGTTTCAATTCAACATTTTTCCATTCTAATGAAATTATAAACTTAGGTTTTTTTTTTTAATAAGCTCGTTTGTTTTGTTTGTTTGTTTGTTTATGTATGTATGTATGTATGTATGTCTTTTTCGTGACCAGTAAGGGGATCGCATCCCTTGTTGTGTTGTTGTCTGCACCGCGCTCAGCCAGTGAGCGCACCGGCCATTCCTACATAGGATCCGAACCCGCAGCGGGAGCAACACTGTGCTCCCAGCGCCGCACACACTCCCGAGGGCACCATGGGCTTGATCCCCTAAACTTAGGATTTTGATACATTTGTATGTCACTTCTCATTAATGAAACCTAAGATAGACTTACATGTGAGTATGTGCAATGTGGAAAAGCAGATGGATCACTCAGGAAAGCATAAAATATGTACACCTCAATTCCAAAGACCATATAACAACACTTTTTAATGAATCTACTAAATCTGTGTTCTACAGAGGGGAGATGCTATGAAGAGGCATAGTAGGCCAACACAAACTAAACTTGACCTCATTAAGACCTTTTGTTGAAAACAAATACAAATCATGTTTATTTTGCCATAAAAATGGAAGAAATAATGATTAATTAGAAATATGTTATTCAAAAGTTGAACAACAGATATGAACTATATCTTTAATAAAACTTTTTAGAGGGAAATAGTCAACCTTGACAAAAATACAGGGAAAATAAATAAAAATGAAAATATTTAACAGAAAGGATAAATTACAATATAAAGTGAAAAGACATGAACAAAAAACCCCCCACTCATTAGGAAAGACTTGAAATTAAACAATAAAATATAATCTACTTATAGAAACACTTGTTTTTGTTTTATTTTTTAACTGGTGAACTTCTAGTTATTTTCTAAAAAAGCGAAAACAGAAACAAAAAAACCCTAACTTCCCATTCTTCTCAGTATTATCTCACAGGCAAAACCATAAGGCTCTGAAAGTAGTTCTCTTATTTCTTAATACCTGAGATGTACTAAATTTGAAGTTACTTTCCTTGGCCTTTAAGTGAATGGAAGGTTTTAAAAACAAGTAACAAAACATACTTGAACTTCAGTGCTCAGTGCTAAGAACTTATTTTAGTATAACAAATATTATTTATTCCTAAAACTTATCTCTACTCCCCCTTTACTTAATAATCCTGTTTTAAATATTACTGTCATCTCATCATTTTAACAAACATGTTGTACTATTCTCTACTCTAGCTCCCTAATCATAACACAATATCCCCAAAGCTCTAGTGAATTAGGAGGTCTTATACAAGGATTTCAACTATTAGCATTCACTTCTGTTTAACACCCCCAAAAGTAACTTGCCATAAGTCCAAGAATGTTCATTCCAAGACCATACTTCTTTTTAAGTCCTCTCCCTACCCAGGAGTAGACAGGCAATCAAGATTAAGGGGTCTATGCTAAGTCTAGCAAATCCAAGTGGTAAATAACTAAAGCAACTTGAAAATTATATAACTTATCCTTGTCAACTGTTAAATTAGGTGATCATATACCTGGATTTCTTGAAAATGAGAAACTGCCAGACAGAATGAGTGTTTCAGAAAGCAAAACTGAATATATTGGAATAAAGAGCACTGGAAATAATATACATATGGGTAAATATAATTTTTAAAAAACATTAACAGTTCTTGTCTTAGGATGGTGGAAGATGAGACTCTTTACCACTTTCCATTTCAGTATCTTAAAAAGTCCAAGATGAACATGGACTACTTATTCTTCCTCTGCCTTATCAGATTCTCCCTCCATTCTGCTCTGGATACCAGAAGTTGGCCTACATGAGACACATCAAAAACCTCCCTTGCCCTCAAGATTCTACTTGGGTATAGCTAATGGGAAGTATTAAAATAAACTCTGGGAGTATGGAGAAAGCAAGAAGAAAGAGGCTGGAATATGAAGTCCCTTGACTGCCTCCCTACTGGGAAATGTTGAAATAAGTACTCTTCATAAACCACTGTATTTCAAACAATGAACCAAATGTCTAAAGAAGTGCAGGAATTTCTACATTGATACACAGAACTAAACACAGGAATAAAATTACTTAGCATTATCTAGGTTTTTTAAAAATCTTGATAGTATATCTCTTTTTTGAGACAAAAATGGGAATTCTTTTTAGCTTATTGCTAAATATATTATATTATATATATATATACTATATTATGTTACTTAATTTAAGCCATAGCTTAGATAATGGCATAAAGTAGAGCCTAGTAGCAGCACATTCTATGAATTGAAGTTTGATTACCTACATTTAATTTCTAAACTTTGCTGTCATTGATATTCAGCCATTACTTTAATTTCAATAAATGTCTTAATTTAAGATAAATTAAATATCATTTCAATTAATCACAAAATATTTTACCCCAAAATAACTTAAGAAACATAACATTCAACAAAAGGTACAGTCGTCCGAAGCCATCAGTCCAAGTACATATCTTACCTTGGCTTAAAATCATAAAGCCCTCTTTAAACCAAGAAATAGGTGTAACAGCAATATAATTACTGAAAGAAATAGCAGCTGCACTTAAAGGGATAATTTTATAATACTACCTTTTCATACAGAACTGTGTAAAGACCACAAATATAACATAACTAAATATGAAGATTATTTATAACATATCACAATCAATTATGCAGTAGAATTTTAAAAATATAAATATATATATATTTGCTCTTTTCTTTTTTTTTTATTTTTACCTGTTTTGCAATTTCTCTTAAACAGGCTACTCCTTGTTCAAAATTAGGGAAAGCTACGGAGCCATACTTTTGGTATTCAGGGATTGGTCTGATTTTTATTGTAGCTTCTGTTATTACACCAAGAGTTCCTGAAAAAGAAGGGGGAATATCCAATATATCACATGACAATTTTCTAAATCATATTTAAATCTATTTAATCTAATTATCCTATTAGTTCATTCCATTATTCATGTTTAAATCTATTTAATCTATTCTACTGGGGAATAATGGCTACTCAAGTATTTTTAGAAAAAATTAAGTAGATTTTAAAATTTCCCAAAAAAGTTTTTGGAATATGCTTTTCTTAGTTATATATAAATATTTTAAAACACTTTTAAGTAACCTTTCTCCAAAAAGGTTACTTTTAAATAGCTTTTAAAGTATTACAATTTATTAAAAAAATAAAAATTTGAAAAACAATTTTTATATCTCATATGTATTCAGGCAAAAGTAAGTTTAATATTTGTGCCTATTTTTACTGTGAAAACAATTTATTGGGGCAAAAAGAACCTAACCTTCTGTGAGAACTTAAGATAATAAAAGAAATTTGAGAAAATATTATCTTGTCTTTTCCTCTAAGAATTAATACCAAGAAAAGACAAAGGCATTACACTGTGAAAACAATTTATTGGGGCAAAAAGAACCTAACCTTCTGTGAGAACTTAAGATAATAGAAGAAATTTGAGAAAATATTATCTTGTCTTTTCCTCTAAGAATTAATACCAAGAAAAGACAAAGGCATTATTGAGATGCCATCATAAAACAAACAAACAAACAGATATTCAAAAACAAAACAGTTATCATAAATGTCTAGAACAAGAGGAACACCAATGAAACAAATATTCTTTTCTTTATTATATTCGAGAGTGGGGGACTAAACAGAGAGGGGATAAAAAGAAGTTAAATATATAACCATGTGACCTAAATATCTATGCTAAAATATTTGAAGAGGAATGGTTAAAAATGATTGTATTCACAAAGTGAAGCTTTTCAAGTTAGTAGTTTCTGATGGACAAATAGTAGAAGTTAATAAGGCTGTTGGCAAATTTTCTGAGAACCGTTAAAAAAAAAAGTAAACAGAGGGGGATATCTTTGAAACTGCAGAATTTAATTATAACACTAGAAATAAAAAGCATCACAAAAATCAAAGCTTCCAGCCAATTTATAACATACCTAAAACAACTTGGCAATATATAACACATGCTTAAGAACTACTGAGTCCATGAAAAGCAAATTACATCACAATATATTCACTACATATACAAAATTTCCAACCAAAATTATAAAATATGACCCTCCTATGACTTGCATAATCACAAAAGCTTGGCAAGGTTGGCCCAATTAATATTTTAATATAAAACAGATATGTGTTGTAAAATTTAAAAATAAAAAAGTGATTAAGTTAGGGCTGGCCCGGTGGCGCACTGGATAAGTGCGCCGCTTGGGAAGCGCGGCGGCGCTCCCGCCCGAGGGTTCGGATCCCACATACAGACCGGTTCCCACTCACTGGCTGAGCGAGGCGCGGGAGCAACACCGAGGGTTGCAATCCCGTTGCCGGTCCCCGGTCCGGTACGGGGGCAACACAGAGGGTTGCGATCCATTGCCGGACACGGAAAAAGACAAAAAAAAAAAAAAAAAGTAATTAAGTTAAAAAGTGATTAAAAAATAATAAAAGTGATTTGTTTTGGCATCCTCATTAAGATATTATTTACAGACAATAAAATTCCCCCATTTAAATTGTAAAATTCAATGGTTTTTTAGTATATTCATAGATACGTAAAACAATCACTACAACCTAAATTTAGAACATTTTCATCACCCCCAAAAAGAAACCCATATCCATTAAACAGTCACTCCTCATTTTCCCTCCCATGCTCTATCCCTAGTCAACCACAAATCTATTTTCTGTCTACATAGATTTGCCTATTCTGGACATTTCATATGAAAGAAATCTCACAATATGTGGCCTCATGACTGGTTTATATCACTTACCATAATGTTTTCAACATTCATCCGTGTCAAAGCCTATATTAGTATTTCATTCCTTTTTAATTGCCACATACTATTCCACTGTATGGTATAACACATTTTGTTTATCCATTCTTCAGTTGATGGACATTTAAGTTTCCATGTTTTGACTACTATAAATAATGCTACTATGAATATATGTGTACAAGTTTTTGTGTGGACATATGTTTTCCTTTCTCTTGGATATTTACCTGAAGACTTCCTTAACTTCAGAAAAATCTTTGATCCTAGTCCATTGTGAAAGTTTTCAGTACCAAAATGGAGTCAAAACCAAACTAAATGGTGCCCGGCCATGGAGGGATGGGGGAAGGTTCATGTACAACTTGCCTGAGAACAGCAACTGTTACAAAAGATTTCACCAAACCACAACCTTGCACAAAGGACTATAACCTTGCACAAAGCCCACCTCTATAAGAACATCTACCCAGAAACTTCCTGGTCAACCTTAGATTGATGCCACCCTTATTAATTCTTATAGTCAAGGATTATTATTTTAAAATAACTTAATGTAAACCTCCTCATATTGCCTTTAAAAGCCTCTGCTTTCCTTTGTCTCCCTGGGTAAACCCATTGCCCCCCATGGGGTGCCATGGCACACCTTCTGCTCTTTACCAAATAAACTCATTATCTTTGGAGAATCTCTTTCTGTTGCTATAGTTTGACATCATGTAGCACCCAAACCCCACCTACGTTTTCTGGAGGCTAAGTCCAGGCAAGTGCAGCTAAGAGCTGGAGCTCACTACTTGCTCCCAGCCCCAACTGGCAGGACAGACTCTACCTTGAACGCAGAGCACTAATACTGAGGTCCCAATCACCTTTGCCCTGACTTGTAAAGGGATGGTTTCTTGCCAAGAAATGCAAACTTAGACAACCTTTTCTTCTTCATTTCCAGTAAGCATTCAGCTCCTAAAGCAGGGGTGTCACTCAGTGATAAGTATGCCATTGTCCCCACCACCACCTCCAGAGCTATGGTTCAGAGATTCTGCCTGGGGAGAGAAACATGTCATACAGCAGATAAACTCCTAATCTCTTTCCAAAGGAAATGACTTTATTAGCAACAGAGCATGAAGAAGTTCAAGCCTAAGGATACTCTCAAAAACAGTGAAAAAATTGGGGGAAAAGCAACTGGGAGGACACAGGTAGATTCACTGGACATACAGGTTAAACTGTAGGTCATCTAGTTTACCTAAAAAGACAGTGGGGAGGACCCCCTCCTGGGCTCAGAAAAAAAAATCTCAAACACAAACCTTGAGAATTATCCCTTCTAAAGAGCCTGAATTTGATTGGATTAATCCATAGAGCAGTTTATGCCCCAGAGCACTATTGAAAATAATAACACAACCAGCCTGCAATTAGTGACCCTTAACAGGTATGGTCAGGGAAAAAGAGAGTCCTGCCAATATTCCTTGAGATGACACTGTCAAACTATCATCCCAAGGAACTGTGTACACACCTAAGACTGTAACCCCATAGGAACAACATCAAAGGGTTAAGACTGAAAAGGGGGTATGTGGTAGGAAACACACCTCCCTAAACAAATAAACAAGCAAATAACAGTAGCAAACGGGGTGGGGGGGGGGGGGGAATGTATACAGAGTTGCTACAATATATTATCTAAACTATCTCCACTTTGCAACAAAAAAATTCTGATATATGCAACAAAATAGGAAAGTTAATACCCACATAATGGGGGGGGGGGGCAAACTCCCTGTAACAGTGACCAGATGTCAGATTTACCAGACAAAACTTCGAAGTAGCCATTATAAATGTGTTCAAAAGACTAACAAATGATCTTAAAAGTAAAGGAAGATAGGATGACAATGTCACATCATTAAAGATTATCAAAAAAGAGAAGTATTATTAAAAAAATCAAATGGAATTTCTACAGTTGAAAAAGTATGATAACCAAAATGAAAAATTCACTAGAGGGGCTCAACAGATGTGACCTGGCAGAAGAAAGAATAGCAAACTTAAAGAAAGACTGATATAGATATTATGCAATCTGAAGACTAGAGAGGAAAACAAATGAAGAAAAAGCAACAGAGCCTCAGAGAAATGTGGGAAATGATTAAGCAACACTAATATATGTATAATGGCAGTACCAGAAGGAGAAGAGAGATAATGGGGTAAAAAAAAATACTCAAAAAAGAATGACTGAAAACTTCCTAAATTTATTAAAAAACACTAACCTATACATCAAGGTTGTATGATGATGAGCTCAACAAATTCCAAGTAGAATCAACACAAAGATATCTACAAATACATATATCATAGCATAAAAGCTGAAAGTCACAGACAAGGAGAAAATCTTAAAAGCAGCAATAGAAAAACCACTCATCAATTACAAGGGAAATCTTATAAAACTAACAGCTGACTTATTAGCAGAAACAACAGAAGCTAGAAAGTGGTGGGATAAGATATTAAAAATGCTCAAAGAAAAAACCTGTCAACCAAGAATCCTATATCCAGCAAAACTAACTTTCAGAAACAAAGACAAATAAGACATTCCCAGATAAACAAAAGCTAAGAGACTTTGCTGCTGGAAGACCAAGATTATAATAAACACTAAAGAAAGTACCTTAAACTGAAAGCAGGTGGCCCCAGATCCCAGAGAGTAATTCGAATGAACGCACAAAAAAACAAAAAGGAAATTACGTAATTATAAAACTAAATATAAATGCATATTTCTTCTCCAATCTTCTCATACCTTATTTTAAAAGCAGTGGTATAAAACAATATGTATATAATGTATTTTTGAACCTATACACATACAAATGTGATATATTTACCAATAATAGCACAAAGGAGGTGAGTGAGAGCAAAGCTCTGTTGGGCTAAGGACATGATTCCAGATGGTAATTTGAATCCACAAGAACAAATGAAGAGAAACAGAAAGTATAAATAAGATGGTTAATATAACAAAAGCTCTAAGTATAAATTTGCTCTCCTTTCTTCTCTCATCTTCCTTAAAAGTCAAACAATTATATGAAGTAATAATTATAGCAACGTATCATTGGGTTTGTAATATTTATAGAGGTAATATGTATAACAATAATACCACAAAAAGGGGGGAAAATGAATAGAGCTATATAGGAATAATATTCTTATATTTCACAGGAGTTAAATCAGTAAGAATCTGAAGCGATTCTGATTAGGGAAGATGTGTATGTTAAGCCCTAAAACCACCACTAAGGAAATAACTCCAAAAAGTACAATGAAAAAATCATTAAGGAAATTAAAATGCTACATTAAAAAGTATTTACTTAATGCAAAAGAAGGCAGCAATGGAGGACTAGAGGAACAAAAAACATGAGACCCATGAAGAAAATAAAAAGGAATATGGCAGACATACATCCAACTTAGCAATAATAACATTAAATGTGAATGAACTATAAGTAACCAAAAGAAAAGACAGAGGTGATAAGATTGGATTTAGAAAAAGATCCAACTATATGTTGTCTATAGAAGAGACACTTTAAATTTAGAGATACAATTAGATTTGAAAGATGGACAAAGATACATCATGCAAACAGCAACAACAAGAAAGCTGAAAGTCAGAAAAAGTAGACTTTCAACAAAAATGTTATTGGGCACAAAGAGAAACATTTTATAATGATAAGTCATCTGAAAGATATAACGATTAGAAACAGATATGTACCTAATAAGAGGACACAAAAATATATGAGGCAAAAATTAACAGAAATGAATGAAGAAATAGATAATTCAATGATAATAGCTGGAGACTTCAATACCCCACTTTCGATGATGGACATAACAACTAGGCATAAGATCAAAAAGAAAACAGAAGACTTAAAAAACACTATAAACCAATTAGACCTAGCAGACTAGAACATTCCACCCAACACAGCAGAATATACATTCAGTTCAAATGCACACAGGACATCCTCCAGGACAGACCACATGCTACCTGGGCCATCAAACAAACTTGAAAAAATTTTCAAAGATTAAAATAATATAAAGTATGTTCTCTGATCACGTTGGAATGACATAAGAAACAAGTAAGAAAAAAATATGGAAAGTACACAAATATGTGGAAATTAAACAACATACTCCTAAATAACCAGTGGAGCCTAAGAAGAAATCAACAGAAAAATTAGAAAATAGCTTGAGAAGCTATTAGACGCAGCTAAAGGAGTGCCTAAAGGGAATTTATGACTATAAACATCTATATTTTAAGAAACATCTCAAATTAATAATCTAATCTTCCACCTTAAACTACTAGAAAGAATGAACTAGGAGTGAGCAGAACAAAACAATTAATAAAGATCAGAGGTGAAATTAATGAGACAGAGGACAGAAAAGCAACAGAGAAAAACAAATGAACCCAAAACATGGTTCTCTGAAAAGATCAACAAAAATTTAACAAACCTTTAGCTAAACAAACTGAGGAAAAAAAGAAGACTCAAATTACTATAATCAGAAATGAAATAGGGGACATTACTACTAAACTTACAATAACAGAAGGAATTATAAAGGAATACCATACACAACTGTATGGCAATAAATAACTTAGATAAAACAGACAAATTGTAGGAAAACAAACTACTAAAACTGACTCAAGAAGAAACAGACAGTCTGAATTACTAAATAAAATTAGTAATGAGTAATCCAAAAACTACTCACAAAGAAAAGCCCAGGACCAGGTGGTTTCACTGCTGAATCCTACCAAACAAATAATTAATACCAATTCTTCACAAACTCTCAAAAAAGTAGAAGAGGAGGGAACACTTCCTAACTCATTCTATGAGGCCAGTATTGTATTATCACGATACCACCAAAGGCATCACAGGAAAACAAAATGACAGATCAATAGCTCTTATGAATATTGACGCCAAAATCCTAAACAAAATACTATTAAACCAAATCCAACCATTTATAAAAATAATTATACACCATAACCATGTGGGCTTTATCTCAGGAATGCCAGGGTGGTTTGATATCCAAAAATCAATTAATGTAACACAACATATCTGTAGAATAAAAAACATAAATGACATGAACATCTCAATAGATGGAGAAAAAGCATTTGACAAATTCAATATTCATTATGATAAAAACATTGAATAAATTAGGAATACATGAGAACTTCCTCAGCCTGATAAAGGCCATCTATGGAAAAACCCACATCTAGCACCAAACTTTAAGCGTAAAGACCGGATGCTATCCCCCTAAGATCAGGAACAAGACAAAGATTTCTGCTGTTGCCTCTTCTAGTCTAGGTTCTAACCTAAGCAAGAAAAAGAAATAAAATCCAGATTAAAAAGGAATAAGTAAAACTACCTCTATTTATAGATGACATGACACTGCAAATAGAAAATGCTAATAATTCCACTCACAAGCACAGCTAAAAAGGAGTTCAGCAAGGTTGCAGGATACAAGTGTATAAAAATCAAATGTATTTCTATACACTTGCAATAAATAATCAAGAATAAATTAAGAAAATAATTCTATTTAAAATATTATCAAAAAGAATAAAATAGGAATAAATCAGCCAAAGAAGTGCAAAACGTACACAATAAAAAGTACAAAACAATGTTGAAAGAAATTAAAGATCTAAGTAACTGGAAATACATCCCATATTCCTGGACTGACAGACTCAACATTGTTAACATGACAATATTCCGCAAATTGATCTAATTGACCTAAGAATTCAATGCAATCCCTATTAAAATCCAAACTGACTTCCTTGTAGAAACTGACAAGCTAATTCTATAATTCATATGGAATTGCAAGGGACCCAGAAAAGCCAAAACAATATCAAAGAATACAACAAAGGAGGACTCACACTTCCTGATTTCAAAACTTGCTAAAAAACAACAGTAATCAAGTTAGTGTGACTGGCACAAGGAAAAACATACAGATCAATGAAAAAGAATTGAGACTCCAGAAATAAACCAATGCTGATTTTTGACAAGAGTGCCAGGACCATCCAATGGGGAAAGAATAAGTCTTTTCAAAACTGGTGCTGGGACAAATGGACATCTACATATAAAAAAAATGAAGCTGGACCCTTACCTCACACCATATACAAAACTTAACTCAAAATGTATCAAAGACCTTAACATAAGAGCTAAAACCATAAAAGTCTGAGAAGAAGCCACAGGGGTAAATCTTCATTAGATTCATAGATGTGACACGAAAAGCATGAGCAACTAAAGAAAAAAAAAAGTTGACTTCACCAAAATTTTAAAAATTTGTACTTCAAAGCATGCTAGCAAGAAACCAACGGAATGGGAGAAAATATTTATAAATCATTTATCTGACAAGGGACTTGTATCAAGAACAGGTTAAAAAAAAAAACAACTTATAATTCCATAATAAAGACAAATAATCACAATTTAAAAATGGGCAAAGAATCTGCATAGGTATCTTTCCAAGGAAACATACAAATAGCCAATAAAACGCATGCTCAACATCATTAGTCATCAAGAAAATGCAAATCAAAGTCACAATGAGATCCCACCTCATCTCCATAGGATGGCTATTATTAGAAAGAAAAAGAAAACAACTAAGCATTGACAAGGATGTGGAGAAACTGGAGCCCTCATGCATTGCTTATGGGAATGTAAAATGGTATGGCCAGGCAGGAAAATAGTGTGGCTGTTCTCGAAACAGTAAAACATAGAGTTATAATCTACATGACAAGCAACTGAACTCTTAGGTATATACATGAAAACATATGAGTATATCTACACAAAAATGTGTACATCAATGTTTATTGCACATAATTTATAACAATCAAAAGGTAAAAACAACCCAAATATCCATTAACTGATGAATGGTTAAACCAAACGTAGTTTATCCATGCAGTACAATATTACTCAGTCATAAAAAGGAATGAAGTACTAATACATGCTATAACAGTTGAATCTTAAAAACATCATGGTAGGTAAAAGAAGCCACTCACAAAAGACTATATATTATATTATTCCATTTATTTGTAATGTCCAGAATAAATAGAGACAAAGTAGATTACTGGTTGCTTATGGCATTGAGGGTGAAAGAATGGGGGGTGGGGGATGAGAGCTAAAAGGTACAGGGATTCTTTTTGAGGTAAACTTCTAAATCTTTGTCAAAGAGGGGGCAAAAAGTTGACCGGTGAACTATTAGTAACATGCTGTCTTCTCATCCACCAGCACAGAATTATCCACCACACCTATTCTTTCTTACCAACACAAGTTGGATCACTTTAACTATTCAAGTTGCTAATTTCCTCCTACTATACCGACACCATCACAAAGCTTATTTGTAATTTTTCTACTCTTTTCAACATTTTTAGAATTGCTGGTAGTCTTAGAATTAACACCTAAATAAATTTGAAATTTTTCAAGCATAAGTTCCTAAAAACATGAATCATCTCTTCTATTTACCCTAATATGTCCACAGACCACAGAAACCTTAATAAATACTTGCTCAAACTAAAAAGCCACCAGATTGAAATTCTTAAAGGTCAGTATAAACCCTGACTTTAGACAGGAAAACTCTTTTATTAAAAACTAAACTCCAAGTTTCCAGCTTTTTGTGAAATATTTCCCTACTTCTAAGAAATGAAACCATCTGAAAATATTTCTTTAAATCACAGCATTATATTCTAAACATAATCCAAAAAAGGAAATTGAAAACCACTTACATGCCAACCAATAAAGGGCCTGGTTAAGTCAGGGTACATTCAATGAATGGAATATCATGTAGCTGTCACAAAGAATGAATTGACTCTAAATATGATAACATGCAGCGAGCTCTATAAAATTAAGTGAATGAAGCAAAGAATAGTAAACTCTCATTTGTACTTAAAATATATATACATACATATGAGGGCACTTCAAAAAGTTCATGGAAAGATTCGTATTATCTTTTAATTCTATTTTTCTGGCAACTTTTTGAAGTACCCATGACTCTGGGCAGGAAGGATGCCATTTAGACAGGAATAGAAGGCAGATTTTCCCTTATATATCACTTCATACCTTTTGAATTTTGCACATATTTCTATATATCTGAATTTTGTAAATGTACATTACTTATTTGAAAAGTTTATTTTAAAATGTACATACCTTTACATTAGCAAAATTTAAAGTTTTCATTCTATATCAAAATTATAACATACTGGTAAGAAGAGACCATGCCTGAAATTCTGTATACCCATACTGCCTCAAATATATTGTGTAGGCTTTCTAATGTAGCAAAACCCACCATAACACTATAAATGAGATTTTTAAAAAATTAATAGTGTAAAATGAGACACAGCATTACCACAAATTTAATGAAATGACCAAGGTGTGTCTGTGCAACCAGCCAGCTAGGAGTTTTGTGTGTTCCCACTGTTAGATCAAAATCCATTCCGGTCCCAGATGCAGTTTGATGGGGGCAGTTTCCATTCAGACTTATGTTCAAATTAAGCAAATCACAAATGAATTCATACAAATTCACTTCATTGAATGGTCCATTTCTGAGGGCTTTTAGTGTACTTACTGATTCTTTTGCTCTTAGAATATTATGTCAGTAGAGTGATATAAAAATACTTAGATTACTTATCACTTTATTACATATACATTATCCCAATATTTTATATCCACTTTATATATAACTGTTTAAAAATAACTCCATGGCAATGGTGTATCACGGAGGCTTATATGCCAATCACTTTCATGTTTTAAGAAAAATAAATTGCAATAAATTTTAAAATTTTGTTTTATAATTTTCAAATATGTTTGTTCTGCAGGAAAATTGAAGGCTTCAATTGCTATTTGATATAAAATGCAAGTATTTGCCTGTAACAAATAAAATTTTTCATAATTTGAAAATATACTCAGGTGACACCAGGATTAAGAAGAATGGCAGTTATTTGATTCTGAATCTCCCCTCTCTCTCTCCTCCCCCCACCCCAAAAAACAAAGAAACATAAAATCAACAAGCAAAGCAAAGTCACACAGGATCTAAAACTTCAGTATTACCAGAAAAAAAAACAAACAAAAAACACTGCAACCCTCAAATTATCTCCAAGTAGAAATAAAAAGAAAAAATTCCAACAGACTTCCGGCAATCTTCCAGATGCTACAAACTTGTAAGGACAGAATGTGAGAATAGAATGGGACGGCAGAATAGGGATGGCTTAAAAGATTACTTAAGAAAGAGTAGAGGGTAACAGAGGACTTGTAGAGAGCACAGACAAGCACCTCCAGAAAGTAAAAGTGCGATAATAATGCCAAAATACTGTACAGCACTTGGTAGTCCATAGCTCTGGCTATGAGGAGAAGCTCGAAAGTGGGAGAAACCAGAAACGGAAGCCTTGGTGAAGCAATTGGAGTAATAAGTAATATAAATACATACGTCCATACACACATATATACATATATATCACTCTTTAAAGACAAAGCAGTAAACAATGAATGAAATAAGAAAGAAAAATTAAAGATCCTAGAAAAATGAAAGAGAAACAAGACATGTCATCCCCTTCCCACCAAAACCACCACCATTCATAAAACAAATAGTACAGAAAAGAGTAGAAGTGACAGAAAGAAACATTCTCAAACTGGAAACCCTTTCCAAGTCATAAAAAGGAATAGAAAAAAGTAGCCCAAATGTATAAAACTAAAACTACCACAAAAAGTCAGAAAAAGCAAATAAAAGCATTTCTGTTGATGAAAGCCCTCCCCTACAAAATCAATCATGATCCTGAAGAAAACTGTGACACAACATTTCAAACTGAATTAAATATGATCAAACAAGCAATTGGGAATATGAAAAAATACCTTGAATCAGAAATATAAACACTGAAAACATAAATGAACCCCCCCCCCAAAAAAGTGAAGACAAAAGGAAATAGATGACCAAACTCAGGAAAGAAACATAACATAAAAAGCATATAAAAAATGAAGGTTAAGTTATAAGATATCCAAAGAAAAATATAGATTCAAATAAAAACTTCATAAAAGCAGGAAATAACCAAGAGAATGCAAAGGAAATAAAGACAGAAGTCAGAGAAAAAGGGTCAGAAAAAAAGTGGCTGAAATGGAAAACAGGTAAAGTAAATCAAACATGTATAACTGGTGTCCCTGAAGAACAGTCAAAACAATGAGGAAGGAAAGAAAAAAAACAAAAAAACAACCCCTAATATTTAACACTACAATCCAAAAAAACTTTCTAGAAATAAAAGGTATGAATCTACACATACAAAGTTTCCACAGGATGCCAGAGCAAAATGACCTAGGACAATCAATTCTAAGTTGTAAAAGTTTTAGACTTTAACAATAAAGATAAAAAGTCCTCAGGGCCTTCAGGCAAAAAGAGCAAACAACCTACAAAGGCAAAGAGAATCAGACTGGCATTATATTCCTTCATAACAATATAAAAAATCAAAGTAACAGTGGAGCGGCATTTTCAAGAAACTCCAGAAAAAGATATATCCAGTCAAGCTGTCCTTAGGGTATCATAGCCACTAAAAACAGTTTAGAACATCCCAGAACTCAAGATATATACAAATGTGCCATTCCTGAGGAAGCTACCAAATGATATTTATTTAACCAAAAGATGACTGGTAGAACTTTACAAAAAGACTGATACTGGGCATTTCATCTATTTAATTGTAGAGCAAAGACTAAAACAAGGATAGGTCAAAGGGTTAAAAAATAAAGATATATTTTTAATTCTTTTTTAATTAAAAGAACAATTCATTATGTTATTAGTAAATTCCATATATAGAAAAAGAATGTAAAACATTTTAAATGCTTTGAATATTTACTGTAATTTTCATTATTTTGATCATGTTATAGCATCTAAAATGTGAGGAAGCTGCTTGTTGAAAAAAATCATTATCAACAATTCATAACACAAAACAAGACAAACACATTAAACTTAATGTGGCTACTCACATGTGAAACTTAGTGGGATAGGAAAAATAAGTTTTTTGATGATAATATTTTCAAGGTAGTCATCAAATGACTTAATTATAGCAAAATAAAATTTTTTAAAGCTCAAGGAAAAGTTTATGATTCACATTTAAGGCAGGAGATTATTATTTAGGCAGTTCAAAATAGGAGATAAAAATATATATTATGAAAGAATAAGATTTCACATAAATTTACTTTCTCAATCATACTGTTTCCTAGCCTATATAAAAATAACTCTATATTCACATACAAACTGAAATGAGGATAAGGGACCAGAAATTGTAAAGATCACTGATACCAAAATAATAAATAGCCACAATAATAGCAATAAACTTAATATTTGGTGAGTACTTACTACATGCTTACAAATAGCTTAGCATAATCTCACTTAATCCTCACAACAAGCTTATGAAGATGGATAATTTTATTATTGCCATTTTATAGCTGAGGACATCGGGCATAGAGAATTACCTAACTTATACAAGGTAACAGAAATGTAAAGTGGTGAAACCAGGACCGAAATCCAGATCTGATAAACTTCATGGTTCATGCTCTTAAATCAGTATGCTAATTTGCATGCATGTTTAAAATAAAATCTCATCTAACTAATTTAGCCTAGTATGTACAAAGTCTGTCACTGATTACCATGAAAAAGACCTAAACTACAACACTAGTCATCAGCCCAACAGTTGATCTCAATCATATAACTAACTGACGTAGTTTATTTTCTTCCCCTCTTTGTTGTTATTGTCAAAGATTCAAATTTATGCTACAACATCTTAGTTTATTATAACTATTCTTTTATTCATAAGCACAGCTAAATATTTCCAAAATCTATCTTTTCTCAGCTTGCACCACCTTCTCAAGTGAGTAATGAGTTCCTCTGCTAATTTAAAAAGAAATTATTTTAATTTATCTGATTTCTCTGAATTTAAGGGATGTCTCTCTCCAATTCTAAGAATTAAAAAATAAGTCCATATTTACCTTATCCATACAATTCACATTCTACCTAACAGTGATTTTGCAAAATAGAAATAAGAAAGTTAAATTTTTTCTGATCTGTATACAAATATTTTGGATGAGGTGAAGAACTACATTCTAATCTACTCAGCATCAAGTAACCAAGCAAATACACTTACATAGTGAAAAATTAATAGATGAACAGAAGTTTAAAAGACGTATGAATCAGCAGAATTTAAAATTCCACTTCTAAAAATCAAATAGTAAATAACAAAAGATATAATTACAGTAAGACAATAAGATAACGCTTTATCAGTCCTTTCTCCTGATAATTCTGACAAGATTAAAGAATACTATAAAACAAAATATTAAAACAAAACATTTTAAACCCTAACAACTATTTTTCCTAAAATTCATTAAGTATTCTAAAAGAAAAAATAAAAAGACCAAGCTGTCTCCAGAAATATAAAAAAGCAAAATGTAAGAGGAAGTTTAATAAGATGTTCTCGTAATAAAAACTTTACGAAGTACTAAATTAAAATAATAAAACCTTTAATAAATTCATCATTCCTTAAATATATAAAACATGTCTTCCTTTCAAAGATTTGATATCACAATATCACAGATTTTCACAAACCTGAGTCATTAACCTGCATTTTTTCATAATAAATTTGCAATATGTTTACCTTCAGATCCCATGATGAAGTGATGGATATCAGGGCCTGTTGACATACGAGGTCCTTGACAGCTTTTTTCTATTATACCTCTAGGTGTTACCATTTTTATATGAACCACCTGTTTAATACAATACATGATGTAAATTCTAGACATATGTCAGTAAATTTATGTGTATGTATGTATACACATTCATACATATTTATATGAAACACTACTTTTTAAATATTTGGTTAAATAATAAATTGTGATGCCCTTCAGAACTCTAACAATTTTTAGTAATTCTCAGACTAAAGGTAAATTTGTATATAACCTTAAAAGAGGGAAAAATCATTCTAAGACTGTACACCTCTGGTCTAGAAACATTGATCATCTTAAGAATAGAAAAACACATTTCTAAACCAAACTAAACCGCTTCTAAACTAAATCAAATTTAGTTGAACTTTATCCATATGGCAAAGAACTAAAGGACTCAAAAAGTAAGCAATGATCATACATTCATTCTTACATTTATTTAACAATATTTATGAACCACTATTATTACTGCTTCATAAATAGGTTCATTCTTTCATTTATTTAACAATATTTATGAAGCACTATTATTCATATCATGCACTGCTAGAGATGCTTAGAATTCTAAGAAAAAAATTATTCTTGCCTTATCCCCACCTTCAACTCTACTGAGTAGAAGAGAGTGAAAAGAATGAAATACTAATTACGATCAGGTCAAAATTGGGACTAAGAGGAAGAAGCAGTGACTGAGTTAAAGAGACGGGGAGAGAGATGTGTTCTGGTACATCACATAGGTGAGAAAGTAAGTACGCTTGGGGAGGAAGATCACTCTAAAAAATAGTTGCTGAGATTTGAACACAAAATGATTAGGTAAAAATTCAACATTTTTAGAAAGGATTTTTGACAGACAAGCAAGTCAATTTATCATTAAATGAAATAAGCAGAGGACATCAATAAGCAATTCACAAAGTAAGAAATCAAAATCGTCAGTGGAGACATTTTAAAAGTATACATTCAATTGCAATTAAAGAAATACAAAATTAAAACACAAAAATACAAATAAAAAATCCAGGAAAATACAAAGGTTCTCATATGCTAGTCGTAATGCCAACTGGTAAAAAATTTTTACAGAACAATTTGGCTGAAAGGATCCAAAGATTTTAAAATGTATAAATTTTGTGATCCAACAATTAAACCTCTAGGAGCTTACCCAAAGAAAATGATTAAAAATGTACACCAAAGAAATTACTAAACTGGGTATTTTCCCCCTTTGTTTTCTGTAATTTTGAAATCAAGAATAATTTAAATGTTCATTAAAAGGGAATAAGTTTAATAAACTATGAATTATCAATAAAAGAATTACATGAACTCTTTAAAAATTGATAATGCAAACCTATATTCATTTATATGTTAATATGCTGATAACACAATTAAAACATCAGATTAAACACAGTATGATTCTCTTTTTTATACTAAAAATTGATATACATCTGTTTGTGGTATGCCTAGAAAAGAGTATAGAAAGATAAATATCAAGATGTTAAGAGAATTAGAAATTACTGTACAGCATAAATGACTTTTTATACTTCTGTAATAAGTATGTATTATTGTTGTTTTTTTTTTCTTTTTGTCGTCCTTTTTGAGACCGGCCGCACCGCGCTCAGCCAGTGAGCACACCGGCCATCTCTATATAGGATCCGAACCAGCAGCGGGAGCGCTGCTGCGCTCCCAGCGCCGCACTCTCCTGAGTGCGCCGCGGGCTCGGCCCAGTATGTATTATTTTTAAAATAAGTTTCTAATTGCTAAAATTGTCTATTGTCACTGTTATGATTTTAAAAGAAGCATTTTCTTCAGAAATTTTTTAAAAAATCAAATGCTTACTGTATCATACCGTATTTCCTTTTATGAAGATTCAGAAGTTTTAGTTAGATTTTGTCACTATAGGTTTCAATTTCTTGCCTTCTAACAGTGCTTCAAAACTGAAAAATATGGCAAAGCATCTTTCATAGAAGTGGTGGATTATTGCTAATGGCCATGAGCTTCAGCTCTATAGCACCAGCATAAGAAAGAATATTCAGAAATGGTCAGGAAATCCTTTAGTGAGGAAATATTCACTAAATTAAGAAATAATTTAGTTAGACTGTAGTTAAAATTCCTTTAAATGACCTTCAAAACAAGTGGGGATCAGAATTTAAGATGAGAAGTTTATCCCATTGTATACAGAAAGCACTCAAGACTTCTGAATCTTCAGATTATGTTAAAAATTTAGAGTAAACAACTATCTTCAACTTTTTTCAAACAGTTAAATAAGGTATTAGCATAATTACTTATTGTACTTTTAACTAAATATGCCCTAATATTGATTAAAGAAATACATTAACACATTCAAAAAGTTTTAATTTTTGTCATGAGTACCACTGCAGCCATATAGATTCAAAAATATCAACTTTAGCTATTTTTTCATAAAAGCAAATAATGTAAATTAAAACAGTTTCAGAGGGCACTATATATTGCAAAGAAATTCAAGTTAAAAATAAAATGTGATAAGTACTAATTCAAGTAAGTACATTAAAATGTACACTTACAATCTGTGGTCCTTAGATATCTTCAAAAACTGATTTAATTATATGCTTTATCAGTAATAAATGCAGTGGTCTATCAAATATTTGCCTAACTCTGATGAAGATCTTAACACTCCAATAGCAAAAGGACCAAATTTTCTTCCCTGAAACTGAATTTAGGTTATTTTAATTACAAAAAGAAAAATGTGATTTTTAAAAATGTCTTCAATAAAAGAATATAAACAAGACAATGTAAACATAGAAAAAGTGTTCACGATACAGACAAAAATCTTAAATTATTGGGTGTTAACTACAAAGAACCAATATATTTCATTAAAGATTTGATATTCTAATCAACCAAGATACTGATTAAAATGTTGCAACTTTAGATTCGAAAAGCAAAGCTAAATAGCTCCAGGAATAATGTAGGAACATCACTTTAATAGTCTCATAAATTAAAGTTCTTTTACGCTATTATCAGAATATTAAAGATAAGGGAATCGACATTTATGAAGCAACTACTACACACCAGACATGACTGAGTTTTTATTCAATGTGCTTTATTCCTTATACAGCAAATTTCATTATTCTATTTTAAAGAGGAAACTAAAGTTGAGAAAGGTGAACCAATTTGCACAGGGTTGCACAACTAGCCACCAGAAAAGCTAAAAATGGAACAAATGATACCTAATCTTAACAAGGGTGCCCACAGTTACACTATTATCACACTAACTCCCAGTGAATTGGTACCAGATCAGCTAAGAGAAAATAGTGTGAACCTCTTGGGTCATACCACTACTTAGTAGAACAATTTCAATCAGGCTTTAATTCTATACAGAAAAAAATCTTTTCGGGACAATAAATATAAAATCTCCTAAGGTAACAAGAAAAGCATGAGAAGATCACCTAAATAAATGGACTAAAATCTTGGTAGAGCTGAAGGCTAAGTTTTCCCAAAGCTTGTAAAATAATATTTGTATATTTAATAAGATGAATACTGTGAGACATCTACAAAGCTTAAATATTAGTCATTTGGAAAAGGGCATCCTTAAGCAATGACCACAGTTGTGTCTTTTAATTGCTTCTACTATACACACTCAACATTACTATAATCAAAAGGTATACTTCGAGGGGAGGGTTCTACATTCCAACTCTTAATTTTTAAAGGCTTTTAGTCACTTTGTAATAATCTTTATATACTAATCAATTATCATATAACTAGAAAAAAATTTACCAGATCCTCAATATTGCCATAGATATTCTTCTTCATGCCTGATGCCCGAGTAGATACCCATCCTCCCACAGTGCTGAATTCCAAGGAATCTGGCTCATGACCTGTACAATAACCACTTTCTTTAAGCTGGAAAAAAAAAAAAAAAAAGTTCACATTTCACTAGTGCAAATGGCACCATTTCACACAGCACTCAACACATTAACTCCTCCCACCTTAAAATTCCCGTATGTTATTGGTATTTGAAGTCATTAAAACCTGTATAGAAAAATAAGTGTTTTAATCATACTAGTCCTAAAAAAATTTTTTTGCCAAGTGGAGAACTTTACAAAACTGAAAAATGTAAGCCAAAAGACAGTTGTATTTTCCACAGGTTCGCCAGACATCTTACTCCTTACATCCTTTTGTTTTATAGCCAGCTGTACCTCCCACTTCTTTTCTTCCACAAAGAGACAACTTAAATACTTAGGGAGATCAGATTATGCTTAAGTAACTGTCAACTTCACCTAAACACTTTCAATAAATAAAGCACTTAATCTCTTGTTCTCCCTACCCTAATATAATATGCAGCAGGCCTGCAGAAAATGGGAGCAAATTGCCTGTACTTAATTCTCACAAGGAGTCATGTGTTTTAATGTACAGCCATCTGGCTAGGTTTCGTGCATGTAATACCGTCATTTATTTGTGATGCGAATCATGCATTCCTGTACATTAGTCACTTGTTTCTCATTTTTCTATATTAGCTTGGCTTTGCCATCTGCACAGCACCTGAGGTTGAATGGATGCCCTGTACTTCAACACCACCAAACCATTCCACCAAAATCATTTTAAAAACTCAGCCATCTCCTGTCAAATGGTACATACACCACCATCTGCATACCCACTGTCTACTGCGCTCAAACCCATCAATCTGAGTTGACCATTTTGATAGTCATCCAGTTAAGCAACTGCCTCTATTTTTCAAGTAAGCCATGCAGAGATGTAGAATATGTCAGCTATGTCTGTATCTGTGTATTTAAGTATGGTATGAAAGATGTAATCCAAAATTTGGAAGCCTATTAGGTTAAATATAATTTGTTAGGTTTTACACACCAGCAATGCAAATTAAGCTTGCTACTATGGAAATGAGATTGAAAAGACATCAGTTGTTACATAATAAGATTTTTTTCACTAAATATTCAATATATTTATTTAATAAAGAGGTTAATAACCACTCACAAGTAGTTTAAATACATGACTAAAAGTGTTAAAATAAAGATTATCAGACTATTATGTTACACTGCTTCCCTAATTCCATTCTCAAACAATCTATAATGATATTATTTTTTCTCAAAAGACTACTGGTGCTCAATTTTATGAAATTAGGAGAAAAAGAGAAGACATTCATGGATCTAAGATGTGCTAGGGAACACTGGGAACATGAAGTTTTCACATACTCTCATGACAAAACAAACCTCCACATTACCTACACAGAAGCAGATCATTGAATACACATTTAAACTATTTCTATCAGTATATCCAATATTAGGTACACTATTAATTTGCCTCTTATGCCTGATAGGCTACTTTGTTAATTTCTCCAATAACAAGTAGCTACTATGTGCCGGGAATTGTGTAAAGCAATGAAGATTAGGATACCTTAAAAAATAAATAAAAAATAAAAAGTCCCTTTGCTGAAGGAGCTCAACTTAGCACACCAATTTAAATCTACTTCTTTGTTAACAATCTCATTAACTTCCTACAATGTAAGTGTAATGGTTAAAAATCTGGGTTTGAGACTAGACATTCTCCCTAGCTAGAAAATTTGCATACTACAGTATGCTAATTTAATAAGAAACAATTGTTAGCACACAGTAAGAGCTTAGTAAATGGTGAAGATGGCGACGGGTCTGGAGCG